>NW_005871147.1:1109438-1172420 GCF_000147115.1 Myotis lucifugus | reverse complement strand
AAACACCCCATATATTCCAGGTCTTAATTTATATTATTACAGTTTCTGCTTTGGGATTCTATTCATTTCTTTTCTTATCCATGAAGCTGTTTTGGTTAATGCTATACTCATAATACAACTCATGCTAGAGGACACAAGAAAGGCTACATTACTCCTGAAACATATGACTCTATCTTATTTCTTTTTCTCAATTTTAACATCCCTTTGGCTTTGAAAAATATTTTTTTCTGAATAATTTGTATCACATTCCAAAAATTAAGCAAGGAAAAAAATAAAGAAGAGGAAATGGAGAACCCCTTCCCCTACAGCCATTTCTATAAACCTACCTATTTCACATAATGATTCAAAGGGGGACCAGAGGAAAGGATTTAAACTAAGGCTCTTTTGGTAACATTCTGATCCTTTGGCAAGCCGATCTGTTTTGCTGTAAAGGCAAACAAATCAATTAGACACGCTATAAAACCTAAGACATATATTATAAGGAAATTTTTGGTACAGAAATTAGTTAAGTCTTATAAAAGTTCTGAGATATTCTTCTTGATGCTTCCCTAAATCACCACTTTCCCCTTCTTACTATCCTCCAATCTCTATTACTTAGGGCAATTCAAGTCAAAAGTCAGTGAAAATAAACAGAACATGAATTAAAAGGAATGCTAACAAAATAAACAAACTATCATTGCCATCTTGAATATTATAATGTTTTTTTTAAATATATTTTATTGATTTTTTTACAGAGAGGAAAGGAGAGGGATAGAGAGCTAGAAACATCAATGAGAGAGAAACATTGATCAGCTGCCTCCTGCACACCCCCCACTGGGGATATGCCCGCAACCAAGGTACATGCCCTTGACCGGAATCGAACCTGGGACCCTTTAGTCCCCAGGCCGACGCTCTATCCATTGAGCCAAACCGGTCAGGGCTATTATAATGTTTTTTATGTACTGTCAGATACTAGAATTACTAAAGGAGATATAAAAAACATCCAAATGTTTCAGTCTTATTTTCTTAATTTTTAATATAATATCCTAGTGGTAATTTTCAAAGTGACTTAAATGCTTTAAATATAGCATATTTAAGTGATCAGATTTTCTAACCAAGTGGAGGTGATAGTTCTTAATGAAAGAAAAGTTTATGTTTCTAAGTCAGGTATATAAAGGTTACATTTAGAATGTAAACAACATTCCTAAAACCATATATACTTGTAACAACCTGAAAATTATTAGACTGGCATTGTTACCTCCCTTGCTTTTAAATGGGAGGGCAGATGGGGTTGAGGGTTAGTGAGACTCATTGGAGCTTTCAGGCAAAAAAAAAAATACTAATCCTCTTATCTGAAGTGGAAATTCTTCATTATACATATAATGGAAAAAATTAAGATACAGTAATTCTTTTTTTTTTAAATATATTTTTTAATGATTTCAGAGAGGAAGGGAGAGGGAGAGAGATAGAAACATCAATGATGAGAGAGAATCACCAATCAGCTGCCTCCTGCACACCCCTACTGGGGATTGAGCACACAACCCGGGCATGTGCCCTTGATCAGAATCTAACTTGGGACCCTTCAGTCCAGAGGCCAACACTATCCACTGAGCCAAATCAGCTAGGGCATAAGATACAGTAATTCTTCCAAAATTCTATAAAGCGCCAGATGGCAACTAACCAAGATTTTCAAAAGACTTTTCAAATGAAACTATCAGCTAAAACATATAATCTAAGTGCTGTCAGTGTAATCTCAGAGAACTCTGAAGAGGACCCCTTTGGGGAACTAGATTAGTTTGCTTTACTTCCAAATTTTCAAGTGACTAGAAACTAGAATGATGTACTAAAGACAAGTACCACCAGTTGAAGGATATCTAGCTTTCCATACTTTCCTAATTTGATTCAATAAACACATGGACATGTGTGAAGTGGTTTCCAATGATGGTTTTTATTTGCCTTTCCTTAACGTCTAATGATTTGGCACATCCTTTTATGTGCTTATTTACCAGCCATATGTCCTCTACAGTGAAGTATCCATTTAAGTATTTTGCCCATTTTCCAGTTTTATTACTATTGAGAATTCAAAGAAACAAAACTTTTTCTATTAAGTCTTTTTTTAAAAAAAATATTTTATTGATTCTTTACAGAGAGGAAGGGAGAGGGATAGAGAATTAGAAACATCGATCAGCTGCCTCCTGCACACCCCCCACTGGGGACGTGCCCGCAACCAAGGCACATGCCCCTGACCGGAATCAAACCCGGGACCCTTCAGTCCGCAGGTCGACACTCCACCCACCGAGCCAAACCGGCCAGGGCTCTATTAAGTCTTTTTTAGTTACCATCTTATCCCTCTTCTTAACCAGGTAGAATTAAGCATTCCCTCATTCGAACAAAATACTGCTCAAATTTTATCACATCATTTTTTTACTGTTATCACAAAAACTTACGAACTTTTGTTTACTGCTTATCTCCTCTACTCTTATAAATCTCTGAGGGTGAAGAGTGTGAGTTATTTATCTTCATATCCCCAGTGCCAAGTACTGTGTCTAGCCATAATAGAGGATGAATCTCAAAGTTCCTTGAATAAATGACAAGATGAATCATAGTTGCATGAACCAAATTAATAATTCTAAGTCCTTTTATTGAGATAAATGAAGATATTAATATTTTATTTTTATTTACTCCCATTCTCAAGAGTAGTGTCATCTGATTATGAGCCCCCAATTCAAATAATTTATTCTGTTCAAAAAGACATTTTCAAGGTTTTTTAAAACTACTATTAAACTAGTCTCAATTTATCTTAAAACAGATACTATCCTAATTTTTAGATAAACAATCCTCATCCATTTTTCCCATGATATGCAACAGATGACATTTACACAAGCGATGCACTCCTGTAGTCAGTTGAAGAATTCCTGTTACCTCATTACATCTTGACCCCTGTTCCCAGCTCAAAGAGTATTTCAAAATAAAAATAGGTGAGAAAAATATTATTATGGTGATAATATTGAAGTCAATCTCTCTTGCCTTTAAAAGACTGAAATTAAATAAATATAAGTAAATTTATTTACTTTATGGCTGAAACTTTCCTTCAAACCTCCTACTAAGGAGCAGCAGTGACATTTAATATTAGAGAAAAAAACTTCACTCTTCTTTTTCCTCAGTGGATTATATGAAGATACTCTCCTCAACCAGGTAAAAAACCCATCTGTTCACTCAATTGGTAGGCAGTGTGCTGCTATAGCTATTAACATTAAGGCAAAATGGATAGTCAATATGGGATCAGCATCTCTAGTATTTTCCAGGTGTAACAAGGTCATGGAACTAGAAGACTGTGTACTACTACTCAGCCAAGTGCTACTTGATAAACACAGATCATCACAGGTTTTTAAAATCACAAAGCAATGCCCTAACTGGTTTGGCTCAGTGGATGGAGCATCCGCCTGCAGACTCAAGGGTCCCGGGTTCGATTCTGGTCAAGGGCATGTACCTTGGTTGCGGGCACATCCCCAGTGGGGGGTGTGCAGGAGGCAGCTGATTGATGCTTCTCTCTCATCGATGTTTCTGACTCTCTATCCCTCTCCCTTCCTCTCTGTAAAAAATCAATAAAATATATATTTTTTTAAAAATCACAAAGCATTCTAGTATTGGAAACAATTTTCTGATAATTTGAATGATTCTTACCAATATACATGTCCCAACAATGAAAGAGTAAAGCAAGCTGAATCACCAAACTCAGTAACAATATCATCATGGCTTTTCTGTTTATTAAACACTCCACCAGATAAGATCTGTTCCCCTTCAGCAAGCCTTTAAAACACAAATTTACAGACTTTAAAAAGTCAACATAAAAACACATGACTGTAAATACATTCTTCATTACCAATGTACCTCTTAATATAAAGATAGGTAAAATAAAAAGTTCATGTACTTTTACAATACCAATAAACTTGTATTTAGAATCATTTGGGAGACTGGGAATTTATTATCTTAAAATTCGTCTTGCCTTTAAAAACAGAACCAGCTAAATTTACTCTCTGTATGTATAAATCTGGCCTGAACAACATACACAATATTCATGTCAAAAGAAATAAAGACCATTATTCGGGGGGGGTGGGGGGGGGGAGAAGGAATATAAATGGTTTTTCATTAACAAACATGGTGACCCTTCTTAGTTTATAATTCCTTGAAATATAAATTTGCAAGCAAATTAAATAAGACTAACATTTTAATTAAAAATTACATACTTAACAAGCCTCAGTCATTTTTAGGTTTATAAATGAAACCTGAATAGCACTTCATCTCTTTTTATTTGTCAGTTATGCTTTCTTGACATAGAAAATCATAAGTGTTCACCAAAGGATAAATTTTGGCTTGATTTCAGTATATATTTTTAGCATCAGAGTTTATAATGGTTTGTATTTTAAAGTTTTTTCCAAATCATGCAGAAGACTCTCGAGTTTACATATAAAAGGTAATATCTAAAGTTTTTTTTTTTTACTGTCAGTGAGATTTAAAAAAAAACACTACTGTATAATGATTTGTAAATGGGGTAAGAACTGGCTTAAGACATTGGTAAATTAAATAAACTGATTTTTAAGAATTTAACATTAGCCCTGGCCGGTTTTGCTCAGTGGTTAGAGTGCTGGCCCTCTGACCGAAGGATCAAAGGTTTGTTTCCTGGCCAAGGGCACCTACTTGGGGCACATGCAGGAGGCAACCAATTGATGTTTGTCTCTCTCTCCCTTCTCTTACCTAAAAAAAATCAATGGAAAAAATATCCTTTGATGAGGATTAAAAAAAAAAAAGAATTTAACATTAGAATCCTTGGAGTAAAAATAATTCAATAACAAATATTTCAGAAATATTATACATATTGTAGCTAGCTTTAATTGAAAAGCCATCAAATAAAATAAACCTGTAAACATACAAAGAAAATATACACACAGGCTTTTATAATTATGTCTCTAGTCACTTTTACATTATTCCATCTCTTACAGCACAGAAAGAGTTTAACAGAACACAACTACCTATACCTCTAGCTGCCTCCAAATTCAGAACTGGGACAGCTGACTTGGTTTAACTGTAATGTGCAAAAGAAGCACTCTCCAGAATCTGTCCCATTGCATCAAAGAGGTAAGAGTAGTGGTTTGCAAATAGAATGATCTTGAAAGGCAAATAATTACACAACTACCTAGACCCAAGGGAGCATTAATTGCAAGTGAAGTGGTAAGTAGGTTTTCAGGCTTATCCCAATTGGCCTAACAATGAAAGCAAAGGAAATGAAATAACACTTGGAATTTTAGAAAATGATATGAATTAGTTATAACTTAAGTTTCTTCGAAGTTAAATTCTATTATTTATTACAACAACAATGAAATCTTTCCATAACAAAAATAATAATGCTATAGAATATTGTATAAACATTTCAAACTACTGAAATGACAAATCTCTACTACCCAAAAAGAGGGGACAAAGTGAGTCAGAGTTTAACCCATTAAAAGAATTTTATCCCAAATTCTACAGTGTAAGTAAGAATGAAATTAGAACACATTCTTAAAAACTTACTTGCTGAGATCAACACAACATTTTGCAAGCAGGTATTTACATTGTGGTGTAGTACAACTGTGTCCTTTCAAGAGTCTATATGCTTTATATGCCTTTCCTGAGCGATAATAACAGGTTGCCAGTAAAAACAAAGCTTCTTCTGAGTGTACTAAAAACACAAATGGAAAAAAAAGAGCTATTATTCAGTAGGTTGAATGGTAACCATTGTTTATCTGGCAATAAACAAGTTTGGCAACAAAAAAATTAGGCATGTTATTTAATGTAAAACAATCATTTATTTCCATTAAGGAGAAATACTTTACTGATAGAAAATTAGTTCCCCACAGTCACTAATCATAAGAGAAATGCAAATTAAAACCACGATGAGATATCACCTCACACCTGTCAGAATGGCTATCATCAATAAATCAACAAGCAAGTATTGGCAAGGATGTGCAGAAAGGGGAACCCTCTGTAGGTGGGAATGCATATTGGTGCAGTCACTATGGAAAACAGTATAAAGGTTCCTCAAAAAATTAAAAATGAAACTGTCTTATGACCCAGAGATTTCACTGCTGGGTATACATCTGAAGAAACCCAAAACACTAATATGAAAATTTATGCACCCCTGTGTTCATTGCAGGGTTATTTATAACAGCCAAGATATCAAAGCAATCCAAGTGCCCATTACAGATGAGTGGTACATATATACAATGGAACATTACTCAGCCGTAAAAAAAAGAAAAAAAGAATCCTACCATTTGCAACAGCATGTATGGACCTAGAAGATATTATGTTAAGTGATATAAGTCAGACAAATACCATCTGATTTCACTTATATGTGGAAGCTAAAGAACAAAATAAATGAACAAACAAAATGGACTCAAATATACAGAGAATAGACTGGTGATTGCCAGAGATGAGGGGTTTAGGGAGTGGATAAAAAATGTGAAGGGATTAAGATGTACAAACTGGCAGTTATAAAATGTCATGGGAATATAAAGTATAGCATAGGGAATATAGTAAAAAATATTACAATAACTATGATTGATGCCAGGTGACTACTAGAACACTTTGTAAGGTATAGGATTAACTAACCACTATGTACACCTGAAACTAATACAAAATACTGAATATAAACTGTAATTGAAAAATAAAAATTAACAAAGGATCAGCTTGCAAAAAAACACATAAATAATATTGAATAAATTAAGTAATAGTACTATGATAAATTCTTTAAATTTTTTTAAACTACCAAGAACCATATATTTATTGTAGTTATAGAAAGATGACAATTTTCCAGCTACTGTAGCAATAAGAGGAAGTATAAATGACAAAGCTGATGAGTTTCAAGTACATAAAAATTTTAAATCAGAGTAATATACATAAACAGACTTAAGATTATAAAGCAACAACCTGAGGCAAATATGTAATAAAGATATAGCTCACAAAATAGGAATAAATTTAAAACAAACACTTGAGAAAATAACTGTTAATCTCTTAGTTATAAAAATGCAAGACAAGCCGAAACCGGTTTGGCTCAGTGGATAGAGCGTTGGCCTGCGGACTGAAAGGTCCCAGGTTCGATTCCGGTCAGGGGCATGTACCTGGGTTGTGGGCACATCCCCAGTAGGAGATGTGCAGGAGGCAGCTGATCGATGTTTCTCTCTCATCGATGTTTCTCACTCTCTATCTCTCTCCCTTCCTCTCTGTAAAAAATCAATAAAATATATTTTAAAAAAAAATGCAAGACAAAATATGTCATAATTCTCAAGCAAAAATACATTACAATGGTCAAATGTAATAGTGATAGGCCTATGAAGCAAGTCTTATACTATTGGTGACACCCAGATTAGTGACACCTCTCTCTGCTGTGTTATCAACTGGGCAAAAAGTAATTTGTTGTAGAATTGACTATTTGACTTGTAAATTCCATTTCAGAGTATATAATCCAAGGAAATGACTTAAAAGAAAAAAAAAACTATACATAATTACATTAACATCTTAGAAAGAGAATTACAATAAGTTTAATGACAGAAACAAAATATACATTACTAGATGTTTATTGAACATTTATTACCATGCAATAAGGCTGTGCCAAGTGCTTTAAATACGTTATTTTATTTAATTCTTGCATTTTTTTTGTTGTTGTTTTTCACATTTTTTAATTTAATTCAATTTTATGAGGCAATTATCTTTAGTTTATAGCTGAGAAATCTGTAATACTCAGACATTAAGTAACTTGCCCTAGGTATACAACTGCAAATTTAAGTGACAGAGTTAGGGTTTTCACTTGAAGCCAGAGACTCTAATTCATGCTCTTGGCCACAGAATATAGACTCTGTTCTAATAGAAAACACGGGAGGAAAAATACTTAAAGATTGGAAAAGATTAAGTAAACCATAGTGTAAAATCTGAAGCAACTCTATAGTTATTAAAAGTAATATATACGTGAGCTACACAGATACAGGGAAAAGTTTTTATGAAATAGTATCAATAGTAAAGAAAAAGAAAAAAGCGATACTCAGAATTTTGTTATAGTCATAAAAAGGGATGGTGTTCATATATTTTATTTATTTAGGATTTTACAGAAATAAATATAGTACAAACCTTCTGCATATAGTCGTTCTGCAAGGAAAACTGCATCTCGGTAAGCATAATGGTTTAGTGCTTGCCATATAGCAGCCTGCAAGAGGAAGAAAAGAACATAAATATATAAATACAGAGTTTCAAGGAAGCTCCTAGCTCAGAGCCTTGCATATAATCCCCAAATCAACATCCCTAATTTAAGTGATAAAACTTCAATGTCCGCAGTGCAAACTCCAAAGTGTGTTAGATAAAGCTCTTCAGAGATGGTTCCAAACATACCTGAATTCACTCACTGGACTTTCCATGGACTTTTAGGCCTCTGTGTCTTTGTACTTCCTTTTCTTGCACTAGGCCCGGCTAGTGACTAGTGACTAGGGAATGTGGGCTCCCTCATTCCTAAAGATCCAGCTTAGATAACATCTACTTCATAAAGCTTTCCTGGCTGATCTTTAGCCATTTTTTTTTTTGGTAAACATACCTCTTCTAGTATAAGCACTCATATTCCAGTTATTCATTTGCAGGTCTGCCTACCACACTAAACTATATTGCTCTAAACTTAAAGCAGTGGTTTTCAACAATTTTTCATGATACACATAAGGGAGATATTCAAATATATGCTATCTTCCAACAAAAACTTCCCCATTGAATACCTTTAATGCTACCCTGTTCTCAGCCACTCAAGGAAATGTTTTTACTGATTCCATCATGACTTACCATGAATGATAAAGCACTTGGGTGGGGTTGGGGTGTCTTTTCTTTAACTTTTCTGAACTGGAAGGCTCCAGTACTCATTCATTCAATAAATATTTACTGAGTGCCCACTATGTGCCAAGCACTTTCTAGACTCTGGGAGTACAATAATTAACAAATAGTTTCTGTTCTCATGAAGTACATTTTAGTGTTATTCCTACATAGATCAGTGGCTATCAACCCTTGCTTGATGGTGCTCTACCTCAAATCCACTGAATCACAACCCCTGGAAGTTGGGATTGAGTTTAGATAGCCTTTTTTTTTAAACCTTTTTACGGGTAAGCATTCAGGGTTCAGAACCATTCTTCTCCATTTCTAAATAAGTAGTTCTCCCTCCTTTTATAGCATACTCTTTTGAAAACTCATGAAAGCAATAGGGCTCTTCAGAAAAAAAAGCACATGCAGCCTGACCGGTTTGGCTCAGTGGATAGAGCGTCGGCCTGCGGACTCAAGGGTCCCAGGTTCGATTCCGGTCAAGGGCATGTACCTTGGTTGTGGGCACATCCCCAGTGGGGAGTGTGCAGGAGGCAGCTGATCGATGTTTCTCTCTCATCGATGTTTCTAGCTCTCTATCCCTCTCCCTTCCTCTCTGTAAAAAATCAATAAAAAATATATTTTTAAAAAAAGCACATGCACATATATACAGAAAATCTGTATACAGTGTTAGGGGTTCACAGATATCCTGGTTCATTAAAAATCACTCATCTAGCTGATGGGAGACAGTATTCGAGCCTGATATATAATAGGTGCTCAATAAATATTTGTGGAATTACAGTTAGATTAAGTTCCCCCTTATCCATGGAAAATATGTTCTAAGACCTCCCAGCAGATGCTTGAAACAGCAAATAGTATCAAAACCTACAGTATATATATTTTTGCTATACATATATACCTATGATAAAGCTTAATTTATAAATTAAGACATAGTAAGAGACTAACAACAATAACTAATAATAAAATAGAACAATTGTAATACTAAACTGAATTAAAAATTATGTGAAAGTGGTTTCTCTCTCAAAATATCTTAATTGTTCTGTATTCACCTTTTCATTTAAAGGAAGCACTTAGCTTCTCTTTGGCTTATCCAAATTGCCTTGCACTTTAGGGCCTTATTAAGTAAAATAAGGGTTACCTGAACACAAGCACTGCAATACCTTAACAGTCAATTTGATGATGAGAAGGCTAAGAAGTGACTATTGAGCAGTAGTGTATACAGGGTGAATACAATATAAAGGGATAATTCACATCCCAGGCGGGATGGAGCAGGAATGTGGGAGGTTTCATCATGCTACTCAGAATAGTGTGTAGTTAAAATAACTTATGAGTTGTTTATTTCTAGAATTTTCTATTTAATGTTTTTGGGCCACAGTAGAACATGGGTAGGAGGGAACTACTGTACTTGAAAGGGGAAAAGATAAGTTACTGACTTAGAAAGATGTTTTCTCTTTGCACAGTATAGATTACTATAGTACTAGTATCTTGAGGATCATTGCTGCTGCTAAGAGTGGGAGAGGTGTTCCTTATTTGAAAATCAAACTGCTCAAGGTCACACCTGTGACCTTGCATGGTGCACATGAAATAATGAATGTACTGATAATTCAATTTGGGTACATTAAGGATTTAAAAGGTTTTTAATGTGCTGATTAGTGAGTCACCATCACTTACAGAATTGTACCTAAAGAAACATACCTAGAATCTATTCCCTCTTTTCTAGTCCCAGTTCATAACAGAATCTTCTGTCCTTTAAATTCTTAAGTTTCCTAAGTGGTTTTCCTGCCTGCAAGCTGTTATGCAATCCATTCTGTCTTGAATTATCTTCCTCAAACGTAAATATTACCACTGCTAAACAGAAGACCAAGGTGAGAGGTTTGGTTCAAATCCACTTTCCACAACTTACTAGTTCTATGTCTTGGGCAAGTAATTTCATGTCTGGTAAGTCTTAGTTTATTCGTTCAAAACATAAGACTCCAATAAAGTACATAATAGTTCTGAGCACATACCTAATAATAACTCAGTAAATTTTAGCTGCTGCCATCCTCATTATGATCATCATGTCTTCCTCTTTGATCAAAACTTTCTAATGCTTTCTCTTGGATAGCTCCACAAAATTTACAAAATAAATATCTACAGAATAAAGCACAAACTCCTTAGTAAACTATTCAAATCCTATCTGACTTTAGCCTTCATTTTTCAGCTGTTTTCATATCTCACCAAAGCTGCCTATGATTTAGAACAAAATGCCTCTATAGCTCCCTAAACATCCAATGTATTTTAATATTTCAGAGTTTTTGCTAACACTGTTGCCTCTGTTTGGGCTGTCCTTTAACTTCTATCTCCTGAAAGCTTAATTAGTCTTTCTTCAAAATTCAATTTACACATTCCTCTGCCTTTGGCGAAGCCCTCACTGATCTATCCAATGGAATGCTGATTACTCCCTAAGAGGTTCTAGACAGTTTGTTTCTGCTTTTTAAAAAAATCAGGTTGCTTATTAGATTTAGTTATATTATTTGGTTAACTAGGTTGCAGTTTCTTGAAGACAAAAACCGGATTCGATTTTTCTATAGAACTACAGGCCCGGTGCATGGATTCGTGCACTGGTGGGGTCCCTTGGCCTGGTCTGCGCCCTCTCGAAATTTGGGACCTCTTGGGGAGTGTTGGATAGCCAGTTTTGGCCTGATCCCCACAGGCCTGATCCAGACAAGAGGGAGCCCGATCCTGTGCTTTGAGCGTCTGTCCCCTAGTAGTCAGTGTGCGTTATAGCACCAGATGTTCGGTCGCTTAGGTTTTTATACATATAGTCCCTGGTTAACAAGTTATCTCTCTAGTTATCTTAGATAATTGCTCTTAAACATAATAAATGTTCAATAAATGTTTGTTGAATGAGTGTTTTGGAACTCTGAATCCATTTTCATTTACTGACCTATAAATTTTTAGAAACAATCTGGATGTAAAACACAAGCTAAGACATTCCTATTATAATTAACTTGTAATAATGTGAGTAAAAGGGAATATTAATACTGACAATATAAAATACAAAATAACATCTAGTTGTTTCTTAAACAGCCTAAGTGCCCATCAGTAGATGAATGGATTAGAAAACTGTGGTACATCTACACGATGGAATACTATGCTGCTGTAAAAAAGAAGGAACTCTTACCATTTGCAACGGCATGGATGGAACTGGAGAGCATTATGCTAAGTGAAATAAGCCAGTCAATGAAGGAAAAATACCACATGATCTCACTCATTCATGGATAATAGAGACCTTTATAAACTTTTGAACAATAATAGATACAGAGGCAGAGCTGCCTCAAACAGATTGTCAAACTGCAGCGGGAAGGCCAGGGAGGTTTGGGGGGCAGGAGCGAGGGGGGTAAGAGATCAACTGAAGGACTTGTATGCATGCATATAAGCATAACCAATGGAGATAAGACACAGGGGGGAAGGGGAGGCCAGGGGATTGTCAAGGGCAGGGGGAAAAAAAAAGGACATATATTCAATACCCTTTGTAATACTTTTAGCAATAATAAAAAAAAATTCCTCACCTGAAGGTATTTTTCCATTGATTTTTAGAGAGAGTGGAAGGGACGGGGAGAGGCAGAGAGGAAAACATTGATGTGAGAGACGCATTGATTGGTTGCCTCCCACACGCACACTGACCAGGGTGGGGATTGAGCCTGGCAGAATGAAACCTGTGACCCTTCAGTCCGTGGGCTGATGCTCTAACCACTGAGAAAACTGGCCAGAGCTGTTTTTCTTGACACAATAAGCAAAACATTAAAAAGCAAAGGAAGCAAGAATCTGGCAAGGAGATATGGGTTGGTCTGACAGAAGGGCTGGAATAGGTCAGGTTTGGGGGTAATAAAGTATCTTGGTGTGATCTATAAATATGTGGAAGATATCCAAATTTTTCTGGTTAATAGCAGCCTAGATTGTATCATATACTTCCTTCCATATTACTCAGATCATATGCCTTATCATCTTACTTGATATGCCTACCACTTCTGAAACACATCATTCTTCCATTCAGTAAACATTAATTGGAGTATCAACTTTGTTTGCTATATGATCCTGATTTCAGTAAAAACTTAGCCAACTTGAGAAAATCAAGTTCTGTAGATGGACTGTACAAAGCCTTAACCTTTTGGATTTTCAGATCACTACTGACAATAAGAAATTACGTCCCTAGCCAGTTTGGTTCAGTGGTTGGAATGTTGGCCCACAGATTGAAGGGTTGTAGGTTGAATTCCAGTTGGGGAGGGTGTAGGAGGCAACCAATCGATGTCCCTTCCACACATCGATGTTTCTCTCTGTCTCCACCCGCTCCCTTCCACGCTCTCTCTAAAAAAAAAAAAATCAATAGAAAAAATATCCTTGGGTGAGGATTAACAAATAAACAAAAAAAAAGGAGCCCAGACAGTGTGACTCAGTGGTTGAGCATCGACCCAGGAACCAAGAGGTCACGATTCGATTCCCAGTCAGGTCACATGCCTGGGTTGTAGGCTTGATCCCCAGTGGGGGGTGTGGGGGGAGGCAGCCAATTGATGACGTTTTTCTTTCATCAATGTTTCTATCTCTCTATCCCTCCCCCTTCCTCTCTCTCTCTCTCTAAAAATCAATAAAAACATATTTAAAGCCTGGCCAGTGTGGCTTCTTTAAGAGGGGGGGGGGGGAGGGGGAGAGAGAGAGAGAGAGAGAGAGAGAGAGAGAGAGAAAACAGCAATGTGAAAGAGAAACATTAATCAGTTGCCTCCCATACTTGCCCCATTGGTGATCAAACCCACAACCTAGATATGTGCCCTGACCAGAAATCAAACCTGCAACCTTTTGGTATACCAGATGACACTCCAACCAACTGAGCTACCAGCCAGGGCTCCCTGAATTATTTTTTAAAGTGTTTTATTTGGCCTTTGAATTCTTTTCACCTTATGATCCATTCTCTCCCTCTGAGCTTTTCACAAATCTGATCTGATCATATTACCCCTTTGCTAAAATCCTTCAGTGGCTTCTAAATGTCCTTAACAATAAAAACTAAAGCCAAACTAGGCAGTGCAGAATAGAACATGCTTCCCTCTACAGATCATCTTGTATCATGTTTTCGTATGCTCTCCATGTTAGTACAATGACCTTCTTTCAGCTCCTCAACCTGTCATGTTACCCTCCTGCCCCAGGTCCTTTAACACACAATTCACTTTACCCTTCATGCTCCTCTTTTCCTCCAAAGTCCAAACCATGCAAATTCTAGTCATTCTTTGGACTTCTTTCTCTGGGAAGGCTTTTTTTGGGACCCCCAGATGAGGTTAGGCATCCGTATTATACTCTCTAATAGCACCAAGTACCTTTTCTCTGTAATATTTCTCACTGTTGTAATTTACATTTATTTAGGAGTACTGCATAATATCTTCCTCACTATAATATAAACTCTAGAAAAGTAGGGACATCTGTTTGTGCTTGCTATTATAATCCCATTATCTACTGTGTACTTTTTTATTTTTAATTTTAGAGAGGAAGGGAGAGGGAGAGAGAGCCAGAAACATCAATGGTGAGAGAAAATCATTGATCGGCTGCCTCCTGCACACCCTACACAGGGGATGGAGCCCACAACCCCGGCATGTGCCCTGACCGGGAATCGAGCTGTGACCTCCTGGTTCATAGTCTGATGCTCAGCCATTGAGCTACACCAGTTGGACTCCTATGTACTTTTAAAGCAGGTGCTTAACTAATGTATGCTGAATTAATAAACAAATGATCTTTGATGTCTTATATGTTAGTCTTAGCCTTAAGTTACTCTAGTATTCTTGTATATCCAATCTCTATTAGAAGAAACTTTGTGGCATACAGAAGAATTATTTTCTAATGCAAATAATCACCACCTAATTACTCCTTTATAAAATATGGGGAATTCTTAAGAACTTATTAAATATTGTTGTAAATGAAAGAACATGATAAGTAGAAAGAATATACCTAGGATTTTGTGTTGGAGACTTTTGTTTAAAGTTGTGTGCCAGTACTTTTGGCAGTGTGACTTTGGAGGAATTATTTAACTTTTCTCAGCCTCATTTCCTCATCTGAAAAATGCAGCTCTATTTCTTGGACTTGTGTGGGTTAAATAAAATGATACATAGTGTTCCTAGTATAGTCTAGTACTAACTGGCACACATTAGACACTTTCCATTTCTTAATATAAATAAATTCAATACATATAATTTATATTTTTTATTATATAACCATTTCCCAGCATATTTGCCACAATTATTTTGTGACACAAAAGACACAAACGATTTACCAGTAATCTTAGTACTACTGATCACCTGGAAAATTTGACACATATTTACTATGGCCATAAAGTTCTAGAGGAAGGGGGAGGGATAGAGAGATAGAAACATTGATGAAAGAAAAACGTCATCAATTGGCTGCCTCCCCCCACACCCCCCACTGGGGATCAAGCCTACAACCCAGGCATGTGACGCTCTATCCACTGAGCCAAACCGGTTAGGGCCATATTAGCCTTTAATATGTAGGATTCTTCTGTTCAAAAATCTTCAATGGCTATTTATTACAATACATTAAATCTAAACTCCTCAGCCTAGATTTTAAGTTCCCTATAACCTGATTCAACCTCGATAGTAAAACCTTATCTCTTGCTACTCTCAATTTCCATTCTAGCCAAGGCTATATTATACTGTTCTCTTGTTCCTAAATACCACTCTCAACTTTGGGCTTTTGCTCATGCCATTCCATGCCAAGAATGTTCTTCCTCTTCTCTACCAATTCAAACCCTTCCCATCTTCCTAAAGCTTTAAGTTTTACTCCTTTAAGAAAGCTTCCCATTTTTCTGGTCTGCAGTATTTCTTTCCAAATTTCTTTATTATTATCTATACAACCAAACACATACTGACTTACAACATTATCCAATTGTTCCTGCTAAGCATTTTTATCTTCCCACCCTTCAAAAGATTAGAGTTATATCTCCACATTTCTACTGGCTGATTTCACAAGTCTCCAACTAAATTTTTACAAGACAGAATTATTAATTGCCCTCCTTTAAATTGTCCTCTTCCACAAAGGATTCTCCATTTATAAATGGCACCACCAAAATGAAATCCAGGCAGCCATCATTACTGCTCCCATCCAATCAATATCTATATCTAATTGGTTCTAACTCCAAAACATCTGTTGAATTTATCTACCTCTTTCCTACTCCACTGCTACCATTTTAGTCTCTGCTACCTTCATCCTTAGACTGTTTTTACTTTTGCCTCCCTCCTCCCATTACACGTCTTAAAGTAGCCAGAGAGATCTTAACATCTACATAAGATCACATCAACCCTTTGCTGAAAATCTTTCAATGATTTCCCATTATCCTTGCAATGAAAATGGCCTCCATTACTATGTAACTCCAGCCACATCAGCTTTCTTTCAGTTCTTCCAATGCCAAGTTCTGCTATGTCTTAGGGACTCTGCATATACTGTTTTCTCTTAATGCTCTTCAAATCACTGTTTCTTTCTCAGCCTTCAGATATCAGCTTCAATGTTATTTGTTCCATAAGGTCTTTTCTGACACTTTGTAAGAAGGTTTTAGAACTTTTTAATATTCTTCTGTGCTTGGCACATAGCAGGTACATAACATTCTCTCCAATTTGATTTTTCATTGAAGCTGCTTCTTAACTTTTTGTCATTTTGCATTACCTCTTTTGGTGGTCCAATTACAAATCTGACACCTGAGCTTGGGCCAGGGCCCTGCTATTATTAGGTTTCTCTCCTAACATCGTATTTTTAATGTCCTTATGACAGTTGGTAATTATTAATTTGTGACTATTTGTCTAATTCATTCTCTCTTAACAGACCATAAACAAAAGGGATATATCAGCACACTAGTCCATAAAGGAATTAAATTATTATGTATTTACAGTGACTTCTCCCTCCACCCCTATTCCCCAAAGCTTAATCTCTCAGTCTAGGTACTATGTAGCACTATCTTCAGGATACTATATTGCAGTGATGGCGAACCTTTTGAGCTCGGTGTGTCAGCATTTTGAAAAACCCTAATTTAACTCTGGTGCCGTGTTACATATAGAAATTTTTTGATTTTTTTTATATATTTAAATGCCATTTAACAAAGAAAAATCAACCAAAAAAATGAGTTCGTGTGTCACCTCTGACACGCGTGCCATAGGTTCGCCATCACTGCATCGTATCGTTGGACTGAAAAAGGGGCCACATACTAAACCTGACGAGCTCAGGGAAGGCCTGCATGGAGGGCCTTATAAACTCAGAGATTGAAAGTAACTGCATAGGTGCTTGCTTCGACAGCACATATACTAAAATTGGAAGGATACAGAGAAAATTAGCATGGCCCCTGGGCAAGTATGACACGCAAATTTGTGAAGCGTTCCATGTTAAAAAAAGAAAAGAAAAAGAAAAGAAAAGAAAGTAACCGCATAAGATGGTCTGAACATAATTCCTAACTAAAAGTTGAGTCATGGTGGGTAGTCACATCCTAGACAAAACTCAATCTTTATCTTAATTTAGCCTATCGGTTTTTTTGCAGCTAAGATAACATACCCTTGGAATGTCAGAGTAATCCCCTTTTTTCTCAGGTTATAACTCTCACCAGAACATGAAACAACTGAACCCCTTTATTTTTATCTTGTTCCCCAAATACCATCTCTATGTGCCATAAACGTTCTGTTTACCCTATATACCCACCAATGTAAAAGAAGTATGTGACTGTTTTCCACTTTACTCAATTTCAAAGATTTCCCTGCTTTACTTTCTCCTGCCCTCTTCATCTATCACCAATGAATTCCATGTAACCCATATTACAGCTCCTCCTTTGATATGTTAAGAGTATAAAATAAGCTGTAAAACTGCCATTCTCAGGAACATTTTCTCAATCTGTTGAGATTTTGCTTTCAGGCAATTATCGTCAGTTTGGCTCAAACTCATAAAAATTCTCTACAGGTTTAGATGTTTCTTACATCAACATACCTAAATATAAGGTAATCTACTTTCCAAAAGAAAAATCCATAACAAATGTGTTTCAGCTAACCTAAATATAAAATTTTTGAATGAAGATCAAATAGTCCAATGCCTATTGATTTATCAATTTAGATACAAAATATACTTTTAAAATCACAAAATGTATTTAGAAATTTCACTTTTTTTTCTATTCTCATTGAATAGAATAATTTAACCAAAACTATTCACATATATTATTAACATTAATCAAGCCTTTGGGGGAGGGATGGTGTCATCTAACACAATTTTCCTGAATACACCACCTTCAATGTTATTTGAAATATAGTACTCTGAATCCATGTTAGTTGCTGTCCCTGTACATCTTATCCCAAGCCAAAAGCACTCCTTCACTATATAATGACCTCTAAAATGATATTAGCTATATAGTACCCACTTACTAAACTGCTTAGTAAGGCGATTTTTACAAGGCTTTTTTACAACTTCATCCAACATTCCTGTGAACTGATAAATTAAAATGTCTTTGTGTTTTTTAAAATCAATTTCATCAGGTGAATTTTATAAACATCCATATTAGCACCAATTGAAGTCAGTTAGGCTTGTGTCTTTCCCAAACATTTATATTAAAAAATGACAGCCCTAGCCAGTTTGGCTCAGTGGGTAGTGTTAACTTGCAGACCAAAGGGGTCCCGGGTTTGATTCTGGTCAAGGGCACGTACCTTGGTTGCAAGCTCCTCCCTGCCGGGGCTCCTGTAGGAGGCAACCAATTGATGTGTTTCTCTCACATCGATGTTTCTCTCTGTCCTTCCCTCTCTCTTCTACTCTCTCTAAAAAATCAATAGAAAAATATCCTTGGGTGAGGATTAACAAAACAAACAAAAAATTCAATAAAAACATATTTTTTAAAAAAAAGACAAAATTTCTAGCACCAACACTACCCTTGTCCCAAGTCCTTTAACCTGGGTGTTAGCATTATAGAGACCCCTCAGGAGTTCTGGCCACGGACTAACAGCTCCCTCCTCAGCCAGGACCTCTTGGCAAGACTGTAACTAGTGATGTTTGTACAACCAAAGACTATTTTGTGGTTTAAGGAAAATAAAATTGACTACATTTCACCTTAAAAAAAAAAAAAAAAAAAGACAAAATTTCTGCCTCATAATAGGAGAGATTTTTGTAAAGACCCGCGGACCAAAATTTTGCTACCACAAAATATACCTTTTTGTGATACTGATTTTAAGCCGGTTATTAAAAAACAAAAGACTTACAACCTTTGACTCTCCTCCCTCACCTATTTAAAGGAATTCAGATTGAAAAAGGAAGGGAGCTTCACCTTATCATCACAATATAAACTAAATGTGGCAGAAAGTGAGAAACCTAGCAAAGCCTGTTTGTTGAGCTTCCTTCTGTGTCCCATTGTTTCTGGGTGGCCCAACAAAAATTTGTTTCACACATGTTTGCTCTTTCTTGCTTACCTGTGAATTGCCTACTTTCTCTTTGAAATCCCAGACCCCTGCCCCCTTCACCTTTGATCAAAATGGCATACACACCTCAATTGTTCAATTCATCTTTGGGTCCTATTCTTGCAGCACCACTCCATGTATACCCACAATAAATTTTTGACATTTTCTTGTTAATATGTCTCATGTTAATTTGATTATTAGCCCACTTAGAAGAACTTGAAAGGTAGAGAGAGGGAAAGTTGGTTTTTTGCACCCCAAAGACAAGTAATACTTTTCTATCAGAAATAATTTGGAGGAGGAGCTATATTTAGGTTCACATGTTTATCAAACTGGCTATCCACATTAAAACTTTAAAGAAAAAAGTCCTGGCCAGTGTGATTCAGTTGGTTGTCCTGTGCACTGGAGGGTGGAGAGAGGTAACCCATCGCTGTTTCTCTCTCTCTCCCCTCCCTTCTACTCTCTCTAAAAAAACTAAAAAAACCTAACCGGTTTGGCTCAGTGGATAGAGCGTCGGCCTGCGGACTGAAAGGTCCCAGGTTCGATTCCGGTCAAGGGCATGTACCTTGGTTGCGGGCACATCCCCAGTAGGAGGTGTGCAGGAGGCAGCTGATGGATGTTTCTCTCTCATCAATGCTCCTAACTCTCTATCTCTCTCCCATCCTCTCTGTAAATTATCAATAAAATATATTTTAAAAAAAATAAAATAAAAATCAATGGAAAAAATATCCTCAGGTGAGGATTAACAACAACAATAATAATAAACCCCTAAGAGTATTACTGCCACGAATACTTTGAGGAAACCCAAGAGGTACTATCTACTAAAAAGCTACATATTTCTTTTATTCACCATGCTTTTATACAAGTTGAAATTATTAAACAGTGGTTATAAGCTAGCAATACAACTAGTTTATCATTTTAGAAGGCTTTTGGGGTCAGAGGAGGAAAAATGCATCAATTCTTAAGACAAAATTACAAGAATATGAAACAAATTAAACAACTTGAGTGCTCATTTTATCCATTTAAGGTACAGACAGCAATTTCTAATTTCATGTGAGGCCTCAAAAACAAAATCTTAAATGGGACTTTTTACTAGTAAGAGGAATTTGGATGTTAAGAAATAGCTTTAGGCCCTGGCCAGGTGGCTCAGTTGGTTGGATCATTGATGCTATACACCAGAGATTTCCGGTTCAATTCCTGCTCAGGGCACATACCCAGGTTTCGAGTTCAATCTCCAGTGGGGGCGTGTATGGGAGGCAACCAATTGATGTTTCTCTCTCTCCCTTCCTCTCTAAAAATAAAAAATCAATAAAAACATATACTCACTCGGGTAAGGATTAGAAAAAAGAGCCCTAGCCAGGTGCTCAATGGTTAGAGCCTCAGCCCAGGGACTGAAGGGTCGTGGGTTCAATTCTGGTCGGTGGCACGTACCTCGGTGGCAGGCTGGATCCCGGCCAGGGCACAACCCACTGATTTGTCTCTCTCACATGGATGTTTCTCTCTCTCTGTCCCTCCCCCTCCCTTCCACTCTCTCTAAAAATCAATGGAAAAAATATCCTCCAGTGAGGATTAACAACAACAACAAAAGAAAAAAACTTTGGAAGCACTGGCACAACTTATAAACAGAGAAACTTCCTAAAATAAAATCCCACATTAGATTAATTCAAACAGTAATAGCTGCTTTATGGAAAGAGCTGGAGAAGCCAACTAGGAGAAACGGATATTTTATCCTTTGAAGGAAAAAAAAAAATCAAGGAAATATGAAAGTCGTGATGTATTAAAATATTTACTCTTTAGCTATCACAAGCCCATTAAGGGTCATATGAATTAATTTCTAGAATCGGCTGGCTTTAGAACTTCAAAATAAACACAGTCCACGACTCAAAGAGCAGTTGACAGAGGTCAACGCTTCTGATCCGGTCGAGATCAGGTGGTCGGTGGAGAGCCTCCCAGGCCGGCCCATCGCCAAGGGGCAGGGGACTCGGTTTCCCCGGGTGGCAGGGGGATGCCGTGGCCCAGCCTCGCACACCCAAGTCCCACAGGATTTCCTCCCTGCCCTCGGCATGCCCTGGTGCGGCCAGGAGTGTGAAATGACGGGAATGCCATTATCTATCTGCCTTTCATTTCCCGAACGCCCTATAAACACGAAGACATCCCGATCTCCATCAGAGGCCACGGGAAAAACTCACATCTGCCGTCCCCCCTCCCCTAGTGCAGGTGCTTGAACCTCAGCCCTGGGCCTTGGAGTTCTCTTCCGAGATCACGGTTCAGTGGGGGAAATTCACTGCGAGGAAAGCAATGTGGGCTAGTACGTCTGCTACCAAAATAGAAATTAGTATTAAAAATACCGACCCTACCCTCCTCCCTCTACCTTCTCACAGAAAACAAGAATAAAACCCACCCTCACCCCCCGCGAACTTGCCCCACCGCCCCCATGATGAAGACCTTACACGCTCTGATCAATGTGCGTCCCAATCACCCCTCAGGTCACAGAGCACCTGGCGCCAGCTTTCGCCCCCACGCCCCGAGGTCTCCCCCGAGCCGCGGCCAGGCCCCTGCACTGACAGGAGGGGCTCGCAGCCGGACGTCGGCTCGGAGGAGAAGGGAGGTATTGTCGCCAAACGCCGCTCACACCAGGGAGAGAAGTAACGTCGGGCCGAGAGGTAACGCGGCTTCGGTTGCGGGCAAGGCCTCTGAACTGACGAGAAGACCGGCAGGACCCGGCGTAAGGGGAGGCGGGAGAAGAGCCCGGCCTAGGCCGCACCAGGCCGCGGAGTGGCCGTACGCGGCTTCCCGACTGGGGCCGCGAGCCAAGCCTGAGAGAAAAGAGTTATCATTACCTGGACGGGTTCCTGCAGCACCGTCATCCTTGAGGCTCAGGCCCACTTTCTGCAGTGCCTCAGGCCCCCCCCGCAGTGGCTCCGGCCCGGCCAGCCCCGGCTCATTTAAACTCACCAGCGACCGTTACCGGGGGATGGGGGCGGCCGAGCGATTGCCGAGCACCTCCGAGCGGGACACGGAAATACCCGAAGTGAGGAGACCCGCGCGGGAGCCAGACGAAAAAGCCCGAGAGAGGCCGGAAATGCCCGCGGTGAATCGGCGGAGGAGGAGACCGTTGCCGGAAATTGTCGAGGGTCACCGGAAACTACCGAGTCTGACCCAGCGCATAGGTTCCTCTTCTCGGCCACGCCTTTACTCACGCACGCCACGCCCAATCGGCCACCCAAGGCTGGGCCACGCCCAAACGGCAGTCACCGGGCTGGGCGAGAGGTGCCTGAGCGGGCGGGGAGAGTTACGTGGCTTTGCTGCCTTCTCGATTCGCCCCGCAGCCTTTCTGTATTAATTGGTACTTGATAGATTAAGCAAAGGGTAAAACTCGAGAGTTTGGGGCTGACTAATTAATCAAGATTAGGTCATTCATTCATTCATTCATTCCAGAAGTCCCCGTTCATGGCTCAGACGGAAATAGGAAATTTGGAAGGATTGCCACCCTCCAAAATTTTAGTATGGCCCTGTTCTCAAAGAGATTACAGTCTCTTTTAGGGAAGACCAGTGTGACAAAGCGCTACATTATGTGGGACCCATTATAAGTGATGCAAGAATTCAGAAGAGAGGAAAATTAACTGAGATTAAGATGAGAAGTGTTTCATGGAAGGAAAAGGGAGACAGACTGTGCTTGGAAGGATGGTTAGAATTAGAAGAAAAGAGAATGTGCATGAAGGGAAACAGAAATGAGATCAGTCTGGTAAGAGTTAAGGCATTAACTGGAAATATTTACTTAGGTGACCAGATCTTGGAAAATCTCAGAAGGCAGGCAGAAATTTTTTTTTCTTCTTAAAAAATATGGAACGCTTCACGAATTTGCGTGTCATCCTTGCGCAGGGGACATGCTAATCTTCTCTGTATCGTTCCAACTTTAGTACATGTGCTGCAGAAGCGAGCACAGAATTTTTTTTTTGTCTTAATTGGGGAAGCATTCTGGTGTATGGGAAAGAGTGTGGAATTGGAAATCCAGAGGCTTCATTTTGAATGTAATCTCTGGCACTAACTAGTTTTGGGTCCTTTAGGCAAGTTATAGTGTCTCTGAATTTTTATTTCCTTGGTCTGAAAAAATGATTAAGAGAATTAAATGCATATGTATGTGGTTGTATTTAACTCACATAGTAGACTCTCTCAAATTTACTTCCCCCAAAAATGTGTGAACCAGAGAAGTATTAAACTTTGTTTTTCAGTAGATGAGGAAAAATAGTTTTTGTTGGTTACCTTTCTAGTTAGAATATCTCTAGACTAGATGGGGTACTCACAGTGTATTCCACTGGTTGGAAATTTCCCTTTCTGGTTCTCAGGTTTTATGCAAATGAAATCAAGTTAGAATGGTCACTGCCTTCCTTCCTTTGGGTAATGTTGGAGGGAAGTCTTTTTAATTTTTTATTTATTTATTTTTAATATATATTTTATTGATTTTTTTACAGAGAGGAAGGGAGAGGGATAGAGAGTTAGAAACATCCATCAGCTGCCTCCTGCACACCTCCTACTGGAATGTGCCCGCAACAAAGGTACATGCCCTTGACCGGAATCGAACCTGGGACCTTTCAGTCTGCAGGCCCACGCTCTATCCACTGAACCAAACCGGTTAGGGCAGGAGGTCTTTTTTAAAATAGACCACCTGACAGAGCTGTATCCTCCACCACCCACCCTAGTCACTGTTTATGTAGTTGTAGCCCCATAAAAGGTAGGTGCTAAGGTGATTTTCTGCTGCCCTGTTTTTTTTTTTTAGCAGGGTTATGCTGGGTGAATTAGAATGGAAATCATCTTCTACACCAGCGGTTCTCAACCTGTGGGTCGCGACCCCTTTGGCGGTCGAACGACCCTTTCACTGGGGTCGCCTAAGATCATCCTGCATATCAGATATTTACATTATGATTCATAACAGTAGCAACATTACAGTTATGAAGTAGCAACGAAAATAATTTTATGGTTGGGTCACAACATGAGGAACTGTATTTAAAGGGCCAGAAGGTTGAGAACCACTGTTCTATACTATACAGTACAGTAGTCACTAGCTATTTAAAATTTAGTAAAAATCAAATAAAATTAAAAATGAAGCTCTTCCGATGCCTCAGTTACATTCCAAGGACTCAATAAAAATATGTGGCAAGTGGTTCCCATATTGAATATTGCAGATATAGAATATTACCATCATTGGCCTGACTGGGGCTTAGAATATCCAGATAGCTTCACTCACATGTTTGAGGACTTGGTGCCAGCTATTGGCTGAGCCCCTAAATTCTTCTCCACATCTCATCCTTGGCCTCTCATCAGTCACTAGTTTAGTTCTAGCTTCTTGACTTGGTGGCTGACAACCAACCAGGTGAAAACAGAAGCTGTGGGGCCCATTAAGGCCTGGGCCTATAAGTCAAACTCCATCACTTCTTGTTGGTCAAAGTAAGATGCAGGGCCAGCCTGCATTCAATAGACTGCACCTCTTGATGGGAGGAGTGGCAAAGTGGCACTGCAAAAGGCATTGTCCAAGGGAGAGCTTCATTGTTGAGTCATCTTTGGGAACAGCCTACCAGGTATGAGATGAGCGATTCTGGCAAGATTTGGAAATGGAAAGGAGGGAATGCGTAAGAGATATCACTCTTTTTTAAAAAATATATTTTATTGATTTTTTATAGAGAGGAAGGGAGAGGGATAGAGAGTTAGAAATATCCATCAGCTGCCTCCTGCACACTCCCTACTGGGGATGTGCCCACAACCAAGGTACATGCCCTTGACCGGAATCGGACCCGGGACCCTTTGGTCCGCAGGCCGAAGCTCTATCCACTGAGCCAAACCGGTTAGGGCAAGAGATATCACTCTTAAAGTTTGATGCATTTAACTGAACGCAACACTCCAGATTTATTCTAATTAATTCAGCATGCAGTAGGACTATTGCTTTTATTATCCGGACGCTTCTATTAAAGTAGACTAAAGTTGTATTTACATTTTTTAGCAGTTACATGATACTTTGCTCATGCTAAGCTTATGTTCATTTTACAAACACAGCTCTTTTCCACACAATATGCTGCCAAACCAAGTCTTGTACTTGTGCAATGGATTCTTGTAAACTTAAATGTAGGAACTTACAACACAGAATACACATACAGACGATATTTTTGTGTGAAAATGTGTATCTAGAGTCAGCATTTGAAGAGTCTGTGATGCTTGGCACTCTGGCTCTTAAGCTTAGACTTTGCTTAAAGCTTCCCTCCCACCCCCCTAAAAAATGGCATCTCTTTTCTGACTGTTGTTCACTGGGCTAATACATCTGTTGTGGTTTTCTACTCGTCCACAGCAAGACCACATTGTTGGAAGTTGTGCTTTGATGCAATGTTTTAGAGAATTTTTACTTCTTTTCTCTGTTCCTGATTGACCTACTTAAACTCACAATCCAGCAAGCACTTGGGCATCCTGCTGCCATCCATTATCCACATGTGTTTATCTAGAGCAGCGGTTCTCAACCTGTGGGTCGCGACCCCTTTGGGGGTCGATCGACCCTTTCACAGGGGTCGCCTAAGACCATCGGAAAACACATATATAATTACATGTTGTTTTTGTGATTAATCACTATGCTTTAATTATGTTCAATTTGTAACAATGAAAATACATCCTGCATATCACATATTTATGATTCATAACAGTAGCAAAATTACAGTTATGAAGTAGCAACAAAAATAACTTTATGGTTGGGGGTCACCACAACATGAGGAACAGTATTAAAGGGTCGCGGCATTAGGAAGGTTGAGAACCACTGATCTAGATGTGGAGTTGGGTTACAATAAACATCATTCCCAACGTGGTAAATGATCTTTTCTTTTAGCCTGCCTCTTGGCCTGTTTCATGTACAATCAGTTGGAGGCCAGCATTTAGGAAACTATTCAAGAAGCCAGACATGGTATCTTTGCCAAGATGCAGGTACCACTGAAACACAGCCCAGTGTAGGCTTACTCTTCTTCTGAATTCCTTCAGTCCTCTTTATCTGTGCCCGTCTTTCTTTTCTTTTCTTTTCTTTTCTTTTCTTTTCTTTTCTTTTCTTTTCTTTTCTTTTCTTTTCTTTTCTTTTCTTTTCTCTTCTCTTCTCTTCTTTTCTTTTCCTTCTTTTCTTTTCTTTTCTTTCTTTCTTTCTTTCTTTCTTTCTTTCTTTCTTTCTTTCTTTCTTTCTTTCTTTCTTTCTTTTTTCCTGTCCCCCCTCCCCTTTTTTTAAATATATTTTTATTGATTTTTTTACAGAGAGGAAGGGAGAGGGATAGAGAGTTAGAAACATCGATGAGGGAGAAACATCAATCAGCTGCCTCCTGCATACCCCCTACTGGGGATGTGCCCGCAACCAAGGTACATGCCCTTGACCAGAATCGAACCTGGGACCCTTGAGTCCGCAGGCCGATGCTCTATCCACTGAGCCAAACCGGTTAGGGCCTGTGCCCTTTTTTTTTTTTTTTTTTATCCCTGTTGCATAATGCCTTTTATCCTCCTTATATTACCTGAGCTTGAGTCTCTTTCCTCCCCATGTTTGCTGTTCCAGGATGTATTCTCCATATTTAGTATAGTACCTAGTACATAATAGGTACTCATTCTGATTATTTAATGAATGAATGGAATAAACTCCTTCTATTCCTATAATTATTCTTTATTTATTCATTGATATTACATACTTAATATTTGTAACGCTTCAAAAATCATATGTTGAAGCCCTAATCCTTATCATGGCTGTATTAAGGAAATAATCAAGGTTAATGAGGTCAGAAGGGTGAGGCCCTGATCCAACAGGATTAGTGTTCTTATAACAAGAAGAGACACCAGAGAGCTCACTCTCTTTCTCTACCACCCTCCCCTATGCACATGCCCTGAGGAAAGGGTCATATGAGGACATAGTGAGAAAGTATCTACAAGTCAGGAAGAGGGCTCTCACCAGAAACCAAATTTGCTAGCACCTGGATCATGGATTTCTAGTGTCTAAAACTGTGAGAAAACAAATTTCTGTGTTTCAGCTGCCCAGTCTGTGGTATTTTGTTATAGCATACTGAGAAGATTGATACCATTGATTATTCTATTTATGTATTGTCTTTTAAGGGAAAGCCAAGTAATATATCTCCTTGTTCTTTGAAAAGCATTACATTTAGTAGATGCTTAAAAAATATTGACTGAGTGATTAAAGTGGAAGTCTTTACACACAATAGTTCTTCCTAAAATACTTTTCCCTTACATTTTATATATTTTTATTGATTTCAGAGAGGAAGGAAGAGGGAGAGAGAGATAGAAACATCAATGATGAGAGAGAATCATTGATCGGCTGCCTCCTGCACGCCCCAGACTGGGGATGGAGCCTGCAACCTGGGCATGTTCTCTGACCGGGAATGGAACCGTGACCTCCTGGTTCATAGGCCGATGCTCAGCCACTGAGCCACGCCGGCTGGGCTCCCCTTACTCTTTAACTAGCTAAATTCTCATCCTTCAGGCCTCAGCTTTAATATCATATCCTCAAAATATCCCCTGTTCTACCTAATCTAAATTATTAGCTCCACCTTATAATTCTCTCTCACCACATCTTTGTTATTTTCCTTCATGATATATATGGTAGTTTTAATTATATTTGTTTAATATAAGTTCCACAAAGGCAGGGACTGTGGCTCACCCTGATGTTCCCATCACCTAGCATGGTGCCCTGCACAAATGTAAGCAATATTAAAATATTATAAATATATCTGATTATTAAATGACTTTACCACTTAATTTTATCTCTTATGCTTTTATGAATACCCCTTTCTACATCTAGAAACATTCTGGCCTTGAACATGAGTCCTTAGGGGAATTAGAGTCAAGGTAGCCCTGGCTAGTGTGGCTCAGTGGTTGAGCATCAACTATGAACCAGGAGGTCACGGTTCCATTCCCAGTCAGGGCACATGCCCAAGTTTCAGGCTTGATCCTCAGTGTGGGGTGTTCAGGAGGCAGCCAATCAATGATTCTTTCTCATCATTGATGTTTCTCTCTCTTCCTCTCCCTTCCTCTCTGAATTAAAAAAAACACACACACACACAAAAAAAAAACAAAAACAGGGGAAAAGATAAACTATAAGCCAATTAGCTTGCTTGGGGTGAAGGCTGTATAAGCTTGGTTGAAATGGTGGTGTTGGGGATAGTTGATAACCTTTGGGTTCCAGGCTGATGACTTTAGATTTGATAAAATAGACCTACGGAGCTGCTGGTGGTGATTGAGCTGCTCATGAGAATGGAATTTGAGAAAGATTATGCTGACAGCTGAGGATTATGTGAATTGGAGGTAAGAATAGGGACCTGGAATGCAGCAGAGACTGCTAGGGAGTCTAGGCAGCTATAAATTTCTATTATTCTAGGATCCTCGATGGTTGAATATGGAAAAAAAGATCGATAACGAAAATAGTTACTCATTTACAGTGAGAAATATTCTTATCCAATTCCTTCTCCTTAGGGCAGTGGTCGGCAAACTGCGGCTCGAGAGCCACATGCGGCTCTTTGGCCCCTTGAGTGTGGCCACGAAATTTCAATCGCACTGTACGTGCGTGCTTGCACGTGGTGTTTTGTGGAAGAGCCACACTCAAGGGGCCGCAGTTTGCCGACCACTGCCTTAGGGCATTTGAATTCTAACTAGAAGTTCTCTTTGTGAGTACAAAGCTTAAAACAAAAAGAATGAATTGAATGAAACTACTGGCTCTTATCTCTTTTTCCTCTGCCTGACTAAATAAAAAATATCTATATTACCTGGAGAGGATGTCCACAATAGAATAGATTCTTTGTTTCTCCATTTTCTAGGTAGACTTTCATTTTTCTCTAAATAAGTTGCAGAGCAATGGATCACAGACTTGATTATATTTCAGTCTTGAGTATACACTATAGTTGACTTGAATTATACTTTGTTATTGTTTCTTTGCTTTGTGTATCACAAATATATGACTTGGGAGATAGTTGATGAACTGGGTTTAAAATATCCTGAGTTTGAAGTGCCTTAGGTGAGACTGTCCAAATGTCGATTGAAAATGTGAGGTTTGAATAATCTAGGAAAGAAGTTGGGACTGGAGATATAGATTTTTCAGGTAGAACTAAATGCATTCTTTTTGGTTAGGTAATATTTTGTAATATTTTTGTGAGATTATTTATCAGAGTATTAAAACTATTTGTATACCTGCATCCTCCACACCAGACAGTGAGCTCCTTGGGGCCAAAGATGGCCTCTTATTCACTTTAGTAAGAATACCTGCAGCCCTAACCGGTTTGGCTCAGTGGATAGAGCGTCGGCCTGCGGACTGAAGGGTCCCAGGTTCGATTCCAGTCAAGGGCATGTACCTTGGTTGCGGGCACATCCCCAGTAGGGGGTATGCAGGAGGCAGCTGATCGATGTCTCTCTCTCATCGATGTTTCTAACTCTCTATCCCTCTCCCTTCCTCTCTGTATCAATAAAAAAAATAAATAAATAAATAAAAGAATACCTGCATACCATAGGTGCTCACTAAATGTTAGTTGAGTGAATGAATGAGGATAATCTGAATAAAAGAGAGATGGGTCCGTGGTAAAACTTTCGTGGTATAAGTATAGCAGAGAAGGCCTGGAGAGAAGACCACAATATCTAGCCACAGAGAAGTCACTGGTGGAGCATTAGAAAGGATGTCAGAATTCAAGAAGTAAAAGAAGAAGCTGGTGGAAAGGGAAACCAAGAAAAGAGAATCGTCTTTAGCATTAAAAGCATATCCCCAAATGCTAAGAGTTCCTGCATAGGGTTTCAGTTTCTTTCCCTTGTTGAGAGCCATCTCTGCTGAGGGTGTCAGGCCATCTCTTTCATTGATGCCTTCTTGCTTCCATGCCTGGTAGGGGTCCTGCCTCTCTCTGAGGGAACCTCTGCCAGCTCTACCAGCTCTCACTGTTGCTTAGAGTAGTGTCCTGGGTTCTAGTCTCAGTTCTGCCACGATTCACAGTATGACCTTGGGCAAGTCGCCTCCTTCTCTGTGGGCCTCTAAAGCCCCTTGCAGCTGTCAGGATGTCTGGGAGAACACAGTTTGGATGACTAGTGAGGATTCCAATTCACTCTCTGCTGCTTTTCAACTATAAATCTCTTTGCCAAACACCAGCTGTCTTGCCCTCTGCTTTAGATCCCCAGGCAGACTGTAACCCACATGTTGTTGCACCCTTCCCAGCCTTCTCCTCCCACGATTCAGTTCACGGCTATGTCACTAGGTGGCACTGTCCTGATCTCAGCACAGAAATTAGCTTCAACCATTTTGGACAAACATGTAGCATTCTCCACTGATGCTAAAGCAGCTGTGGAAATAAAGTTTAAGGGGTGATTAAAGTGCCAGTGAGAGTCCGTGCTACCACGGTCCTTGAAATTTTGACACGTCGCTGTGGGCCTTATAGGTCAATGAGACTTCAGGTTATTCATTGCTTTCCCTCAGGTTATTCATTGCTTTCCCCCTCCTTCCTTGGTAGTAAAAGAATCTTAGATACAGAGGATCAGAACTTTCTTTCATCAGTGGTCCATGCAAGGTATCTCTTGTTTAATTATTTATTAATCCCTTTTCTCTCATTGCCCCATCCCATTCAAACTACATTCCTGTTGGGCAATCGTCAATTATTTTTAATGTGTATTTTTGTTTGTTTGTATGTGTGTTTTTTGTTTGTTTGTTTTTGTTAATCCTCACCCGACGATATTTTTTCCATTGATTTTTAGGGAGAGTGGAAGAGAAAGGGAAAGACAGAGAGAAACATCAGTGTGAGAGAAACACATCGATTGGTTGCCTTCTGCACGCCCCTGACCAGAGCCCGGCCAGGAAGGAGCCTGCAACCAAGGTACGTGCCCTTGACTGGAATTGAACCCAGGACCCTTTGGTCTGCAGGCTGACACTCTATCCCCTGAGTCAAATGGTTAGGGCTGTATGTGTTTTTGAATAATGGTTCTAGTATGCTTCTAGTATGCATGCATTTAAATTGTTAAAATAACATATTTTATTTAACCCAGAATATCCAAAATGTTACATGTTAAATGTTCAACATGTAATCAGTATAACATTTACTAATGAAATGTATTGCATTCTTTATTTGGTCTTCAAAATCTGTGTTTTATTCTTATAGTGCATCTTAATTTGAATGCTAAATTTTTATCAGAAATACTTGATCTGCATTTAAAGTTTATAAAATTGACAGTTGAAAAAGTTTATTTACATACCTAAATTGTTCCAAGTATACTTTCAATTTCTCCAATAATTGAATCAAGTACCAAAAAGTATTTCCCTTTAGTATTCTCATCCAAATTGACAAAATTGTTTTATCTATTTGAGAACTGACTTGACTTTGAAGCAAAAGCATACAAATTTCACAACTACATCCAAGTTAACTAAATTCACTCATTCTTGTGTTAACTGAGTATCACTAACATGAAATTCAGGAGATATTGCTTAAATAGAAAAGCAATTCAAAATTTATTAATATCAACAAAACATTTAAACCTTTCGTGTGGATTTTGCAGCCAGTTTATGTAGTGCTGTTGATTTTAATTAAAATCTTCTGCATATTATGTTTAAAAATGTGCAATATGAGAGGTTTCTATTTTAGCATAAATTCTTGTACCTATCTTGCTAAGACACAAAAAAAGCATTTTCTTTCATTGGAGCTTCAATTTTAACCTTAGGGGGAGGTGCTTCTAAGATTGTAATTCACCTGCCCTGAGAGTTGAAGGGATGAGGAGGGGAAACAACTGGTAAAGTCTGGTTGCCCCTTCTCTGTTTTTTATCAGTTCTTCACCAGCATGGCTCATCTGCAGAGCCCTGATGCTGGCCTCACCAGTACCTGGATCACAGGTTTGAGTCACACAGGTGAAGGGGCATCACTGTTTGTTCTGAGATAGTAGTGGATGAAGAGAGATCAGGACATCAGAGCTTCTTTTCTTTTTTCTTTTTCTTTCTTTCTTTCTTTCTTTTTTTTTGCTAGATATAATTTTACTTTAGCTCCTTTTCTTTTTTATCATTCCACAGCCATACCTGGCCCCCTCCTGCCTGAAACCACAGCCACCCCTCTACCACACACAACAGTTTGAAATATTGGTATTTTCTCTTTATAATTCTTCCACGGTTGATCTCGGGAGAGGGAGCAGCGGTAACATTAGTTCCATCAGGACTGAAGCTTAAGGATTTTGAGCACTTGACATTGTTGTAAGCATGTGATCCATGTAACTCATTTAGTCCTCACAACAGCCCTATGAGGTTATATTAGCAGTCCCATTTGATAGATGGGAAAACTGAGGCATAAAGAAGTTAACTAGCTTCCCTAGTGGACTAACCCGTTCAGGACTCTTACCCTGGCAGTCTGGCTCCTGGGTGGGCCCTCCTAACCTCTCCCTTGCAGCAGAGGCTGATTTACCCAGCGTCCTCTATGGACAGATTAATGTAGTGTTGGCCAGGTCTGCCCCGTGGTGTCTAGCTTATGAGATATTGGCTAGAAGAGAGAAAGGAGGGTGACAAGGACGAGGCATTCATGGCCAGCCCTGCTGTCAGCAGCATTTGAGCCCAAGCTGGAGACTCTAACGTATGTCTCTCAGGGCAGGACACAGGCTCTGTGCGGTTAGAAGCGAAGGGATGAGGGTGAGCGAGTATGCATAAGCCCAGCCCTAATGAGGTCTGATGTCATTTCTCTTCTGGGGGTTTGTCTCTGAATTTGACATGTGACGTAAACTGGTTGGTGTGAAATTCTGCCTGGGTGTTCTACGCACTGAGTCTGAAGTCCTTCCAGAGGAAGCATTTGAGTGGGCTGGAGTGACTCTGGCCCGGGAACCACTGGATGCCTCCCTGGCCAGTTGCGAGGCTGCCAGTACGTGCTGCTAGACTGGCCTCTTCACACTTCTGCCGCTTTCCTTCGCTCTTCCTTCGCTCTGGGTTGGTCAACATTACTGGAGAGTAAGACCCTGTCATAGGCCCCGGAAAGGATTCTCTAGATGGATAAGATCTGAAGGTGAAACTCAGTGACTGTGAAGCAGAATGCAGATCATGAGAAAGTAAAACCTCTGACTCCAGTGACCGAGCTCTTAGGAACTGTGGGCGTCTTGAGTTTTAGCAACAACAAGGCTAGTGTCGGGTGTCTTGATTCTTGATGCATGGCTCTTCCTGGGAAACCGCAGCTCTCCTCCGGTCCCTTCTGAAGTGCCAGACACCTTTTCAGCTGAGCTGGCTTACAGAGAATTAGAAACGGATTTGAGGAGCATCTCCTCCCCCACGGGGGTGCCAGCGGCCTACGGTTTCAGGCAGACAGGCTCCTTATCTGCCTGGCCCCAGGGACCTGCTACATGCTTTCTGAGCCACAAATATTTCACACCATGGGCACCCAGCTGCTGCCCTCCCCCGCACCCCATTCCTTTCCACTTCTTCCTCATTCCTATATCCGTACCTTGTACCCTTACACTCTCGTTAGCCACTGCCGCCCTCCTTGTCTCTCTCGTGTGGGCCCCTCTCCTGGATTTTTTTCCTGGGAAATCGAAGAGACCCGAGGACATCTCTAGCTTCATCTGCCCGGGGAAGCAAAAAGAAATGAACAGCAATGAATGTTTCCTACGAGCCAGAGATGGTTTGTGGTGCCTTACTGACATCCTTTCATGCGGATCTCACAACCGCTAGAGAAGGAAATGTTTGCTATGGAAGGTCCTGGGAGGGCCAGGCCCAAGGAAATGATGGCAAAACCAGGATTCAGACCTATGTGTATCCGCCTCTAAAGCCCACACCCTTTCCGTGTTCCTGATGGCGCTTGAGCCCCATTCAGCTTTCCCAGCTTCCTAGCCTCATCTCTCTGTTCCCAAGCAGACTGGATATTTTGCTTCTCCTTAGAAAAGAAAGAGAGAGAGAAAGAAAGAAAATAAAAGAAGGAAAGAAAGAAATAATGGGAAAGGAAATGACCACCTCCCAGCTCTATGTCTTTTGAAGATCACACTTCTTTCTAGAATGATTAGAATAACTTGTTTTTTAACTGGAAGGGAACATCTGAGAGCATCTCATTCAGCAGTTATTTTAAAACTTTTAAACCATGGAACCATTTCTTAGAAAAGTATCGTGGGCATATGAAGCACACAGGAGCGGTGCTGCTTCAAGTGGCAGGGGGTGGGGGAGCTCCCAAACCTGGCCTCTCTTTGTCCCTGGCGGTGGCAGCAAGTCAGGGAGCCTTAGGTGTCTGCTGAACCACTTCAAAGCGCCTCATCATCTCTCATTTAAGATACAAGCAAGCTGAGGCCCAGAGAGGGGAAGTGGCCGGCAAAGTCAGGACTCGGGTCTGGGTCCTCCAGCTTCTGGCCTGCAGCTTTCTACAGAAACGCCAGCTTGTGGCTCTCTGTAAACCCTGCAGGGCACCTGGTCCGGGAAGGGGAAGAGAGTGGGGAGAGGCCCGGCTTCCTCTTCCTTCCTTCCTCATCATCAACCTGAGTTCCCAACCCTCCTGGGGAATACGGTAGTCACCGAGGGGTCAGACCGGGAAATGGGAAGGGTGCAGGCAGAGGCACCCGGGAGCAGGTGACAAGGACTCAGAAGGAAGAGAGCAGGGGAGGCCGAAGAAGAGAAAAGGTGAGGGGAAAAGAGCGAAGGAGCCTCCACACCAGCCCAGGACCAGGGCTAGCCTATGGTTTGCACCCTGGCCTTGCTCTAGTATCCCTGTGGGCAAGTCCTGGTCCATCCCCACCCTCAGTTTCCTTTGAAGGCTCATCAGCCACCAGCAGTGAGAGCAGGTGCAGGTTACAGGAGGGGCAGGGTGGTGTCAGAGCGCCACACACAGGGCAGAATTAGATGCTCACCTCTGCCTGTATGTCTTGAGGTCCCTGGGCTTAGATCCCTCATCTATAAAACCAAGTGGGATGGGACGATCTCTAAGTACCCTTCGGGTTCCGAAAGATCTGGGACTGGGAGCCTGTGCTTAGGGCGCCTGGGAAGGGGCAGATTGCAAGGAGCTAACAGGGACCAGGTGTTACGTAGTCTAGCAATCTGGTTTTATAGGCGAGGAAACTTGGCCTAGAAAGGCCAAAAGACTTTTCTGCCTTTCTCAGCATGATTTCCCTTTATCCTCTGAACTATGGTCTCAGGATTCAGCTCAAAGCAATTCTGTGCAGTGGCTAAGCTTTTGTGTGTGTTGTTTTTCTGAACGTTTATTGACTTTCAACACTTCTCACAAAAACAGCACATGCTCGTTATAAAAATTTCCATGAATACAGGAAGTGAAAGGGTAAAAAACTGCCAATTGCTGTCATCGTCCTGTCCTCACCCTGTAGGTCTCCGGGGGTGTCTCCTGTTAACACTTTAGTGTGTATTCATCCTGAATTTTCTAATGAACACACAGACATCTGTGTCCCCCATAAATGGGATGGTAGTATCAAGCATTCAAGCATAAACGTTAGAATCAGACACCCCTGGGCTCTCATGCATCTCATAGCTCATTAGCTGGGTGACCTTGTTAGTTGTTGCTACTTTTCGTCTCAATCTCCCCATGTGAAATATGGCAGTAATAATAATATTTACCTTATAGGGTTGTGATGAAGACTTAATGAGGTTTTATAAACAGCACTTAATAGTGTCTGGTACACAGTAAGCACCACACACACACACACACACACACACACACACACACATCCAGGTGGCACAGAATGAGTTAGAGATACAGTACAAATTGAGACCTGAGTTTTCTGACCTCCAGTCCCATCACCTTTCAGCCACACCTCTCTACCTCTCCTCCTGGTCCCCCGGGCCTATGTTAAATGCTCGATACCTGTTGTGTGAATGAATAAGGTTGGTGGGGACCCGAGGTCCCTGGAGTTCCTAGGGTGCCTGCTCTGGAAGATGGAGGATTCACCCTGCGGATTGGGGGTGGCGGGTGGGACAGTGTGCATTGACCGGACCAGCTGCTGCTTCCGGGCTTCAGGCCTGAGAGTTGAGCCTCAGGACAGAGCCGAGGCCCCAGAGTGGCTCTCAGCTTAAAGGATCTTGGCTTCAAAGGAATGTGCAGTGGGCTGCCTCCGCGCAGGAGGGGCTAAAAAAAGCCTGACCCTCCCCTGGGCTTTGTGTGAGGGTTATCAACTGCTCAAGTCAGCTCATCTCTCTGGCCGGACGCTGGCCTTTTTGAGAGGGCCTGTTTTCCTGGCCCCTCTGGGTTTCCACCAATTTTCTCATCCAAATCCCGTCACGACAAAGGACGTAACAAAGACCCCCTGTGCACCCTGATCTCTGATGGGGAGGGGGCTGGGAGCACCAAACCTGGTGACAATACACAGTTGTCAGCTGTCCCCTGCTGGTGTTTCTTCCTTTTATAGTCAGTAGCAGCTGCTCTTGCTCTCACCCAGGCCCTCTGTGGGGGCTACTGCCCAGGATAAAAGGGGAGGGAGGCCGCCCAGTCTCCCGTCTCGTTTCCCAGGTGCCACAGCTCTTGGTTCCTTCCTAGGTGCCACCTCCACTAAAGATCTCGGCAAGGCAACATGCCTCCCAAGAAGCCTGAGCCCAAGAAGGAAGCGGCCAAGGCAGCCCCAGCCCCAGCCCCTGCCCCAGCTCCCGAGCCCCCCAAGGAACCTGCCTTTGACCCCAAGAGTGTAAAGGTGAGTGAGCCTCAGCCCCTGGGATAGGGGTGGGGCTGGCATTCAGGACCCTATTGGCCTGAAGCTTAGAGACCTACTTCAAGGAGGCTGGACTCGGGTGAGGCTATGGGGTCCATGCCCCAGATCACAGTCCTGGGGGGCAGTGGGGCAGGTGCTGGGGCTGGGGAGGGTGTTTTGGGTTGTAGGTCTTGCCCCTCAAGAAGAACGGGTTTCTGCTCTGTCTGACAAAGCGCTGCTCTGTCACCCTAACTTGCCCAGCAGAGTTGGGAATGGCAGGGAAGTGCAACCATTCAACCTTTTTAAAAAATATATATTTTATTGATTTTTTACAGAGAGGAAAGGAGAGGGATAGAGAGTTAGAAATATCGATGAGAGAGAGAGAGAGAAACATCGATCAGCTGCCTCCTGCACACCTCCTACTGGGGATGTTGCCTGCAACCATGCCCTTGACCGGAATTGAACCTGGGACCTTTCAGTCCGCAGGCCGACGCTCTATCCACTGAGCCAAACCGGTTAGGGCCATTCAACCTTTTGAAGGCACTCTGGAGGCCACCATAGTGAAGTGAAAGTGACTGACCCTTTCCCCAGAGGTAGGATGTTTTCTACATGGAAAAAGGACACATAATGAGACTGCCAGTGGAATGTGGAGTCAGTGACGTCCGCAGTGAGGGAGTGTGCTCCCTGTGCCTGGGGAAGGCTCCACTCTCAAAGATGAGGTGAGAAGAAACCTGGTTCCCTCGCCTCCTCCCCACCGGTGGGCAGCTCCTTCTGTGGCCTCAGCCTGGGCCCTATCTGGCATCGGCAGAGCACTGGCCCACCCCAGCCAAGACCCTCTCTCTCACCTGGTGAGGCTGCTGAACCCTGCTTCCTCTCCCACCCCAGCCCCATTCCCTCTCTGCCCTGCCCTGTTTTCCCCTGACATTTGGCAGGTTCCTCTTTCTGGAGCTGGTGTAGGCCCAGCCGCTGACTCAGTCCTTTCAGGCCGCCCCGCTCTCTGGCGCAGCTGCCGAAGGAATGGAACTGGGAGGGGAAAGGCCTAGGAAGGAGCAGGTCAGAGGCCTCTGGAGAGCGAAGCAGTTTTAAGCCTTGGCACCGGAATGTAAGAGGGCAACTGGCTACTGGTATGAGGAGCTATTAATAACAGGTTGGGCGTGGTGGGCCCCTGGGAATATCAGCCTCAAGTCAGGGCTGGGTGGTGAGGAACCAGAGCAAATTAAAAGCCCAGGAGCAGGTTCTGTGACAAGTGGGCAGGAGATGAAAACCCCAGCTCTCATTGGATGACCCTCCCTGGCCCTCTTAAGGTTCCTCCCGGCCCCCACAGCCCCAGAGACCCTGCAGTTGGGCCAAGGACCCTGGGTTGATCTGTGGTGATGCCGCCAAGGGGCAGGAGTTAAGCAGAACTGGCTTGGCCCAGAGAGGAAGGCAGTTGCCCCATCCCTGAGCTCGGTTATGGCACCACTCTGGGGAAACTGAGGCATAGTGTAGGATCTGAAGAAAACCCGCAGGTACTCTAGGTCATGCATCACTCTATGGGCAGAGCCTGGCAAGAAAAGCTGACTATCTGGCCTGTGGACTGAAGGGTCCTGGGTTTGATTCCGGTCAAGGGCACATGCCTGGATTGTGGGCTCGATCCCCAGTAGGGGGCGTGCAGGAGGCAGCCGATCAATGATTCTCTATCATCATTGATATTTCTATCTCTCTCTTTCCCTCTCCCTTCCTCTCTGAAATCAATAAAAATATATTAAAAAAGAAAAAGAAAAGCTGACTATCTTCCCAGCAGGACACCTTTATTTCTGATTTGTTCTCTAATGCGCCACTCCTGTGGGACACCACTTGCAGGCCTGGTCCTAGTGTCTGGGCACTCTTCCCCGCCCTACCTTCCACTTTCTCTAAAAGTCAATGGGAAAAATATCCTCTGGTGAGGATTAACAAACAAACAAACAAAAAAAAAAAAAAAGAAAAAAAAGAAAGAGAAAGAAAAAAGGGAAGGGAGGCCAAGGGTGAGGAGTGGAGGTGCCCAAAGGGAGAGGAGGTGTGGCTGTGGGAGGATTGTGGAGCAGGGAGAGTCTGAAGGGATGCAAGTGAGGTCAGTTTATGGCCGATAGGACAAGGAATTCACATTTGACACAAAGAAATTACAGTAGGAAGTGGGTGTAGGTTCTAGAGTTATCCAGGGTATTTCACTGGAATCACCACTTAACAAGTGGTGCGGAGAGAGGCTTGGAGGCTGCATTGTTTTACAGCCTGTCAGTCGTGTCCCACTCATCAGGGGGCTGGTGTGTTACCTTTAAGCCCGCAGCCTCCTCCCTCCTCATCAGGGGCTGTTGGAGGTGACCTGACTGCGGTGGAAGCCACTTCTGCTTCCCTTTGGAAACCTTTGGCGCTCTCACGCCTCTGTTTCTCTCCCCACAGATAGACTTCACTGCTGACCAGATAGAAGGTGAGTACTAACAGCTCCCGTCCGCCCCACCTCCACCCACACATACCCTCTCTGTTGCACTTCCTAGAGGAGGAGGAGGAAGAGGAGGAGGAGGAGAAGGAGGAGGAGGAGGAGGAATTGTTGTCATCACCATAATAGTAATCACCACCCTATCTAATAAAAGAGTAATATGCAAATTGACCGCCACTCCAACACAAGATGGCTGCTCCCATGTGGACACAAGATGGCCTGCAGGGGAGGGCAGTTGGGGGAAACCAGGCCAGCAGGGGAGGGCAGTTGGGAGGGACCAGGCCAGGAAAGGAGGGCAGTTGGGGCAACCAGGCCTGCAGGGGAGGGCAGTTAGGGGTGACTGGGCCGGCAATGGAGGGCAGTTGGTGGAGACCAGGCCAACAGGGGAGGGCAATTGAGGGCAATCGAGCCGGCAGGGGAGCAGTTAGGTGTCGATCAGGCTGGCAGGCGAGCGGTTGGGAGCCAGCAGTCCTGAATTGTGAGAGGGATGTCTGACTGCCTGTTTAGGCCCGTTTAGGCCCATTTGGGCCCACACCGGGATCGGGCCTAAACAGGCAGTCGGACATCCCTCAAGGGGTCCCAGATTGGAGAGGGTGCAGGCTGGGCTGAGGGACATACCCTCCCCGCCATCCCCACCCCCACCCCCGTGCACAAATTTTGTGCACCAGGCCTCTAGTCATTATCATAATAGCAAACATATTTGGTGTTGATTTGCCATTTGCTCACTTTTGCCTACGACATGTTATTACTTGAGCCTGCATTAACTCATTTAATTCTCACAACAACCCTGAGAGATGGGGACTATTACCACCCCATTTTACAGGTGACAAAGCTGAGGCTTAGAGAAGTTCGGTGGCTGGCCCAGTCTCACACAGGCAGTCGGTAGTGGAGTCAAGATCCAAATTCAGGCAATCTGATTCCAGATCTACTAGTAGTTCTTAACTGCTCTGCCAGACCACCTGGAACATAATAAATGCATAGCAAAAATGCCTTTTTCCTCCTCTACCCCCCAAATCTACTCTCTAACATATTTAAAAGCCCTCATTCCTGTTCCTGTTATTGGAAAGCCCTCCTTTGGGTTACCAGCTTCCTCTCCCTTCCTCCTGAAATCTGCCAAGATGCTCACCCACTAATGGTGGCAGGGCCAACAGTGATTGGGGTTGCCCTAGTCCACCTGTGATCTCCATTAGCAATGCTTCTCCATCTTTGATGAAGACAATTTATTTTTCTCAATCTTATGTAAAGTGTTACTTAATGTAGCTTCAAGACAAGCTTCAAGATCTCCACCCACCCTCCAACTTGACGGTTGCCCCTTCGCCCATCTTCTGGTGTTTTGACTTTCTTCTCTGGTCCCTCTCCAGATTTTCATGTCCTTCTACAAAGGGGTTACCATCATTGCTCATTGCTCTCGCAAGCTACAGACTATTGAGAAAAGGTTTCTTCCGAGCCCATTAGCATCACCTCTCAGACACCTCAAGGTCACCCTGGTTTTGTTTTTCTCTGGTATCAATGCTAAACTTCAGTGTGTGGTTTTTCTGTGTACGTAATTCCTTTTGAACAGGCATTATCACGTAGCAGAGTGCCTCCACACACTGCCATCTCATTTGACACTCTCAGTAACTGGGAGTGCCTGGTGGGTGGAGCATTAGCAGTTGCTGCAAGTCTCTTCCTTTTCCTTCCTCCTCCCCATTTCCTTGGTTTCCTTGATAGCTGGTCAGAAGTCACATCTGCATTGGTCCAAAATGAGGGCAATAATACCGATAGCATAAGGTTTTTGTAAAGATTAATGAGATAATCCATGAAAAACTATCAGCTCAGGGCCTGGCCCACACTAAGTACTCAAGTCATAGGTTGTTCTTATTCCTTTCCTCCTCATGTTCCATCTTCCTATGAGGTATCATTATAGTCTGCTTTTATGAGGAGATTCCTTCTTTTATTAGATTCGACCTGACTCGTTTGAGTGAACCAGGAGATCAAAAAGTCAGATTTCAGAGTCAACTAACAAATATGTATCTATTGAGCACTGAATTTGTGCTGAAAGGCAAGCTAATTGCTTCAAAAGTTAAAAAACAAATTAAACCCTCCAACACAGATGTGAGATTGGTGTTATTTCCTTATTGTAGAGGTGGAAACCTAGGTTTATTGAGGTTAAGTGACTTGGTCACATAGTTAAATGGTGAAATTAGGATTAAACTCAGTAAAATAATACTAATAACATTGTTGGAGGATTTAATATGTGCCATTCATTGTATTAAGGGTTTTTACATAAATTATTGTATTTAATTTGGATGTAATTAAAAGACCCTGTGAGACAGGTGCCATTTATAGAAGAGATTTTATAGAGGTTAAATATTTACTTTCCCAAATTCACACAGCTAGTAAGCAATGAAAATGGAATTTGAACTCAATTATTCAATAATGTGACAGACATGCAGTTTCTATCTTTTAAATTCATCCAAAGCCTAATAAAGAGGTGCAAGTAAACGTTTTGGGGAGCCAGCGTTGACATGTGGAATGATTTGTAAGTAATCCATATGCAGCCTCTAAGTAAGTAATTGTTTCTAACGTACTTGGAGAGGATTAAACACAGCTTTTCTCCTAAGAAGTTTACACATTCTTCTTTGGCTTATATTGTTAATCTGCTTAGTAAACGATTTCTTTGTGGATAGTATAAGGTAACTTCAATGCCATTCCCAGTCCAAATTATCCCCAGTAATGAACTGCTTGAATCCAAATTAGTGAGGAATTAAGGTTCTTTGCAAGGGCCCAGGAGTGTCTTAATTCAGCCTGGCCCCGTGGACACCTGCCCTGATCCCTTCAGGGAGTGTAGTCCTTGTAGATCTAAGCTGGCTTCAGAACCAGGAAATCCATCCCCATCGTCCCCAGCAACCCATTCAGGTGAACTGTATCCCCACTTAGAGCTAAAAAAAGGACACTCAGAGGTTAGTGGTTTGCCTGAGGCCATGTGCTGGTCAGTGGCAGCGTCGGAAGATCTGTTTCCACCATGTCGTCTTGTCTGGCCTGGGAGCCCTCTATGAGCCGGGAACAGGAAGTGCTGATATTAATTAGCTGACTTTTGAACAGGTCTGATCACTTCGCAGTGCCTCCACATGCTGCCATCTCCTCTGACACTCCCAGTAACTGGGCGTGCCCGGTGGGTGGCGCTGTTGCTCCCCGTGGTGCCAGGAAAACAGACCCGCCAGGCTTATCCTGCCGAGATCTGCAAAGCCAGGGAACCCAGGAGTTCTTACCCCTGAACCAGTGCTGCTTCCACTTCCCTGACATGTTCAACAGTCAGGATCCTCACCTGCACCTGGGAAGGATGGGTAGCTGGGAGGGCTGGAAGCAGGGGAGACATTCATTATGTGACAACCGACTGATAGCAGCGATCCCAGACCCAGCGTTGGAACAGGTCTCGGAGGCCCTAGGCTGCCCCTTTAGTTGTCAGAAAACAGGGTGGGTGTGGGCTCCAGGGAGGAGCCAGGAGGGAAATATTGACACATTTTATAAGCCACATTGGGCTGCCCTTCAGCCCGGGTGGAGGCTGATCAGCCCCCAGCCCCTGCCTTCCCCTGGCCCAGGGGGCTGAGCCGGGTCGTCTCTCCGCAGAGTTCAAAGAGGCCTTTTCGCTGTTCGACCGGACCCCGACTGGGGAGATGAAGATCGCCTACGCGCAGTGCGGGGACGTGCTGCGGGCGCTGGGCCAGAACCCCACCAACGCGGAGGTGCTGCGCGTCCTGGGCAAGCCCAAGCCCGAAGGTCAGCCGCTGGGCCTTTCGCCCAGATCTGCCTCCTGGGGGCCCCTCTCTCCCTTCTCCCCTGTATCCCTTCTCGACCAGCCTCCCTCCCCACTTAGCTGACCCTTGCAGAATGTGGCCTGGCCTTGCTCCTGGAGGGCAAAGCGACATCCTATCCTCCTCTGACACGCAAGGGTGCCAGGGACACTGGGGAGGGAGGCTTGGCGGGAATCTGATAACTAACCACCCGCCCCCACTCCCCACCCGGGAGCCCTTCGTCTAGGAGTCACAGCACTGAGATATCCTGTGACCCTTGTGAGTTTTATCACCAATAATTTGTGTCTGATAATGGTCAGAGCACTGAGGGTGGCAAATTACTCATTTAATATAAATTAGAGCGGATTCAAGATTAGCTCTAGAATGAGGCCTCTTTCACTCATTTGCACTCGGCCAATGGGAGTTTAGAAAGTGGTGCAAGGGAGTGTGTTTCATTGGTGAATGTCATCTGTCATGTGAGGCAGTAAAGTGAACAGCCGCTCCTGCCCCAGTCCTTTCACACAGGTCCTGCTGCTCAGAGGTGCTGGCGCTAGGTGGGGCCAGGCAGACATGGCAGGAGCACCCCACCCGGGTGCGCCATCTCTGGAGGCTTCCTGGGCCCTCATTGGTCCCCTCCCCCTTCCTTTGTTCTGACCCCTCCCCCCTCCTCCTTTTGCTGGTGAAGACACCAGTGCAGGGTGAAGGATGTGGGCAGGAAAGGGCCAGAGGACCAGGAGCTTGTTCAGGTCAGCAGGGCTTCTCAGGGGTCAAAAGATATCTGGGCACTTCCATTTGGAGGGGTTTCTGGGTTGTTATAAAAGAAAGAGTCCAGCTGGCGTGGCTCAGTGGTTGAACATCCACCTGTGGACCAGGAAGTGATGGGATTCCCCATCAGGGCACATGCCTGGGGTTGCTGGCTCCATCCCCATTGCGGGGAGGGAGTGCAGGAGGCAGCTGATTGATGAGTCTCTCTCATTACTGGTGTGTTTTTTTCTCTCTCCCTCTCCCTCTTTAAAGTCAATAAAAAATATATTTTTTAAATGGTTTACATTTATTAAATCAGTGGTTCTCAACCTTGGCTGCACATTAGAATCACCTGGGAATCTTTTTAAAATCCTGATTTCTGGGCCTCATCCTCCAGAAATTCTGTTTCTTTGTTATGGGTTGGGGCCACAACATTAGTAACAAAGAAACAGAATTTCCGGAGGATGAGGCCCAGAAAACAGGATGTAAAAAAAATTCCCAGGTGATTCTAATGTGCAGCCAAGGTTGAGAACCACTGTATTAAATTGAAGCTTTTTAACACACTACAATGGGGGAGAAGTATACTAGTCATAAGAGAATTGTAAATTTATAAGAATTATTGCTTCAGATAGCTCTAGTCAGTGTGGTCCAGTAACGAACCCCAAATGCTGAGTTATAAAAAATAAAAATAAAAATTTTTGCAATCGTAGCAGTTTGCCTCTGTGACTGTATGTCTGTCACATGTCCGAGGTCTCAGTGGGGCCCCTCAGATTCTGCTGCCCCCACCCTCAGCTCCCCACCTGGCTGGCCACCTGGAGCTCAGAGGTCTGGTGGTTCCTTTTCGCTTCTGCCCTTTCACTGAGAAGAATGCTGCGGAGCCAGCCTCCTGCCTTGCTCCTGTGGGCTCTGGGCCCTCCAGGATCCCTGGCTGGGTGTCCCACCCAGAAGTGGCTGCAGCCAAGCCCTGGGTGCTGCCAGGGACAGTCCTACTCGGCAGAGCTGGGGGGAGGCCCCTCTGCTCCGCTTGCGATTCTGCTCAGGTCACTTCTCTTTCCTTCCTGCCACCTGCAGAGATGAATGCCAAGATGCTGGACTTTGAGACGTTCCTGCCCATCCTGCAGCACATCTCCCGCAACAAGGAGCAGGGCACCTACGAGGACTTCGTGGAGGGGCTGCGCGTGTTCGACAAGGAGAGCAATGGCACGGTCATGGGCGCTGAGCTTCGCCATGTCCTTGCCACCCTGGGTATGCCAGCCGGGCAGAAGCAGATTGGAGGGGTGGGAGGTGCCAGGGGGCAGGTTTGGGGAGTCCCTGCGTCCTGAGGACCACATCCTGGTCCAGCCCTGGCTCCCTGCCCCAGCTGGGTTTGGAAAAAGAGGGGAGCAGGTTGGCAGAGCAGGGGTGACCGCTGAGGCCTGAGAGGTGGGACCCAGGGTTCCTGTCCTTACCTTTGCCTTGGTCACTGGGGCCCTGGTCTGTTCACCCAGTGAGAGCTGCAAGGCAGAGGAGAGGCCTGGGGGCCTAGAAAGGGCCGTAAGACCCTTGGCTCCACTCTCCAGTGCCTTTGGGGGAGGTATGGTCTGACCACTTCCCAGGTCAGGAAGTCCTTCAGACTTGAGGGGGTGTTTGGGTTTTTCCTATCCCTCCTTTTGCCATCTGCAACTAAGAGCCTCCTGCCTCCCACCCCAGGAGAGAAGATGACTGAGGCGGAAGTGGAGCAGCTGTTAGCTGGGCAGGAGGATGCCAATGGCTGCATCAATTACGAAGGTATCAGGTCATGCCTCGCTTCCCCGCGTACCCAGGCAAGGAAGAGCAAGCACAGTGTGGGCCGGGCGGACTGCAGAGTAGAACAGATGTAGGAACTAGTGGACATGGCCACCAGATTGGCTTTGGTGTTGTTCCTTTCCATCCTGGTATAATGGAAGAAGCATGGAATTTGGAGATAGATCTGTGATATATGAGCTATATCACCTTGATTAAGTCACTTACGTTCTCTGAGCCTCAGTTTTCTCATCTGAGAAATGGGGTGATGCAGGTACCTTTCTCAAGGTTGTGGGGACTAGTAAAGGTAATGTATTTCATTTATGTTGAGTATCAGCACAGAGTGGACAGAGAGCACAGTTGAGGTCTCTTCCCTTTTCCAGCTCCTCCCACCAATCCCCAAGTAAGAGAAAGAACCACAATCTGGAGAAGGGGTAGGTTTGAAGTCAGGCAATATAGGGAGGAGGGAAGAGGTTTAAGGGGCCAAGAGGGCAATAAAGAGCTGGGAAGGGCCAAGTTCAAGGGCTGATTTTAAAAAATATATATTTTTATTGATTTCAAAGAGGAAGGGAGAGGGAGATAGAAACATCAATGATGAGAGAGAATCTATTGGCTGCCTCCTGCACGCCCCCCACGGGGGATCGAGCCCACAACTCAGACATGTGCCCTTGACTGGGATCAAACCCAGGACCCTTCAGTCTGCAGGCTGACACTCTATCCACTGAGCCACACCAGCCAGGGCCAATGGCTGATTTTTGTCTTCTTTCCCAGCCTTTGTCAAGCACATCATGTCGGGGTGAAGCAGGCCCCTCCAGGATGAGTACAACCTCTCGAACCTGTCCTTTCTGGGGGCGCAAGAGGGCCTTTGGAAACAACATCACATGCCCCAGACTCTTCTGGCCCAGCCCTGACCCCAGAGAGGAAATCACCAGGGGCTGATGACTGAAGCACAGCCCAGCCCCTCCCCATCATCTCTCCACCTGCTTTGCTCCTGTCTCCTCTCCCCATTCCCTTCCCTGCCAGCTTCCTGTCCTCCCTGGCCTTTGCACCCTACCTTGACTCTCATCAGCCACATCCCCCTGCCTCTCCCAGGGTCTCTCAAGGCCAGACCATTTTCTCCCTCAGGCCTGGGGCCGCTTGTACAGGTTCCCGTGGATGAGAAAGCCAGGTCCCAGGTGGAAGGAGGGTCCCTGGCCTGTGCTCTTGACCCTGTTCCTCACTCTCTTCTCTGTGCTCCCCTGGGCTTGGTGCCATCCTGATAGGGAGGTGGGGTCTGTTATGGGGGGGGGGGGTGGATAGGGACTGGGTATGGAGGGAGAGATGCCCTTTCCATCTAGCACTTTCTTCCAGGTGCCTGGCCCTTGGACCTAGCCCTCCCAGGGTGAGTTAGTGAGAGGCCCTGAGTGACGGAGCTGGAGCGGGAGTCCTGGACTCATCACTGCACCACAGCCCCAGTGCCTCATGGGCCCATAGCCCTCCCTGCAAATAAACAGCTCCAGCAAGGCTGGGCCGCGTTCCCTGATACCCACCAGTCTCTGAGTTGTTTTTTAAACACTAATTAATTTAGGGGTGTGTGTGTATATGTGTGTGTGTGTGTGTGTGTGTGTGTGTGTGAAAGAGAGAGGGGGCGGGGTGTCACCTGAGGCCTCATGTGTATTCCTCAGAGAACTGAGTAGTATCTGGAAGCCAGGAGACAAGGGCTCCCCATGGATCTAGAAACATGAGGGTCAGACCACGAGCAGGGAGCTCTGGAAGGGTCTGTGGTTTGAGGAGTGGTAATAGGAGGAGATCTGTTCTTTCCAAGGCTCACTGTCCACCTTATCCACCTCCAGCTGGCAAGGAAGGAGAGGGGCACCAGGAGCTCTGGGGACACTGGGGACTCCTCAGATATATGGTCCTTGCTGCTTAAAAAAATTGTGGTTAAATACACACAATATAAAATTTTCCATCTTAACCATTTTTAAGTGTACAATTCTGTGGTGGAGGTATATTCACACTGTTGTACAACCAACCTCCAGAACTTTTCATCTTGCAAATCTTAACCTTTATACTCCTTAAACAACAACTACCCCCTCCCCGCAAAGTCTCTGGCAACCACCATTCTACTTCCTGTCCCTATGAATTTGACTGCTCTAGATACCTCATCTAAATGGGATTTGTCTTTGTGTGACTGGCTTATTTCACTTCACTTAATGTCCTCAAGGTTCATCTATGTTTTAGCATATTCAGAATTTTCTTCTTTTTAAGGCTGAATAAGTATTTCATTGTATGTGTTACCACATTTCATTTATGGTCCTTGTTTCTTGATGTGGCCCTTTAGGTACAAAGCTTTGGGCCCTGCATGTTTTGCCATCTCCCTGACTCCCTGTTCAAACCCTGGGCTCCATACCCTGGGCTCCAGCTTAGGGCCCTGGAAAGGGTCGGGTCAGAGGGAGCACAGACCTCAGGCTGGGAGGGCAAGGGAGCATGGAGAGGCAAGCTGGAGGAGGTCATCAGGAGAATGTGAGTGCCAGCTGACCCTAGAGGTGGACCAGGGCATTGGAGGCTCCTCACCCACTCCCTTCTCCTTGGTGTGTACACTCTGCCCACTGTTCCAGTACTAGGAGCTGTTTCAAGGACACGGCCTTGAAAGTGCGATGTGCTGTTGAGACCATCTGGACTGTGTATGTGACTGAGCCCCAGTAAAGTCTCTAATAAACTTGGAAGATTCTGGTGCCGAGATCTACTTATCTTTCTGCTGCCCCAAACAAGCCTCATACCTAAGTTCCCGTTCTTATTAAACCTGCTACTTACCGATCTGGAGGGTCTGCCTCTTTCTCCTTGCCCTCCGTGTACAGAGTTCACTTTGCAAACCAACAGCATAATATTAATATTCAGAAAATACCAATTTCATAAAATATCTTCCCTAATTAGGATTTACAAAACCTCCCTAAGGCCTACTGGTCATTCTCAAACCTTCCTGTCAGTGTCTAAGGCCTTCCTTTATTTGACCCAGTCTCCTAGGAACAGCACTTGCAGCAGCCAGCTGACCTCTTTCCCCTCTGTTAGCTCCCTGCTCTGCCCCCTCTCCTCCTCTTCCTCCTCCTCCTCTTCCTCTTCTTCCTCCTCCTCCTCCACTTCTTCCTCCTCCCTTCTTGCTTGGTCCTTGTTATTCCTACCTCCTGATGTGCACTTCTCTTTCTGCCCGAAGTATGCCTCCTACCCTTTGGGATTTTCCCACTGCCAGAGGTCTCTGCTACTTAGCAATGGCCATAATTTAGTCTCCTTAATGCAATCACCAAGTTTGAACTGAAGATATCAGAGCTAGAGGAGAGCCTGGAGACTTCTAGTAAAGTGTAATCACCTGAGAGCGGAGCAGCATTTAGCATAGTGCCATCATGTGTTTGACCTCCTCTAGGTTAAAAGGCTTTTCAGGTAGAACGTGTGCTTGTGAAGATGGCTAATGATGCAATATCTGCCTCCTACCACTAGATGGCACACTTGCAGCAGCATGCTTTCAATAAGACGCCCAGGTGTGTGATTCCATGAGCTCCGTTTCTTCTTAGCAATGTAGTGTCACATGTTACAGTTTGGAAATTAATCTCATTGACAGAAAAGACAGAACTGAGGTCAAAATAGAGGTTGGGAGGTGCTGCTGATGTCACACTGCCAGCCCTTCCTGTTCTTGGTGCTATGAACAGCCTCTTTTTGTTCATTTTAACATGAAGCAAAAAATTCCACCTCGTTCAGACTTATGCCTTCTTGGCCTGCTCTCATGTGCCGCAACTTTTATTAGTAATTTGCTGTTGGCTACCCCTCCTTCCACCCGTGGTGGATAAGAACCCTGCAGAACTGTCTTTCCTCAGCTCCATCTTTCAGCCCCTTCCCCACCTGTTTCCTTTTTCAGTTGTTTCCAGTTCTGCTGTGAGTACCAGCCATTCCTCTGGTGATAGGACCAGAGATTCTTTACCAGGAAGACCCTTGTGGGGACATTCATGCTCTTTTTCCAAGGAGAGAATTTTCATATTGTTTTCAAAGGGGTCAGAGACTCAACAAAGGGTAAGAACCGCTGTTTCAGAGCCTTTGTGGGATCCTGTTTATCTTTCCCCTGAGTGATTTGACATTGCATCTGCTGTGGCCAGCCTTCCTTCCGGGCAGCCACGTGCTCTCAGATAGTTCGTCTCCTTCTCCCAGCACTCTCTTCATTTCCACCTCTCCCCCAGCCGTTCCTTGGGTCACACTTAGGTTTAGAGAGGAAGTTCCACCTTTTAGTACTGCTTTCGAGGCCTCACTTTTAGCTGAATGAGGATTCCTACCACGTTCCTCTGGATCTTGCTTCAGACTCTGTTGGATCTGCCCGGGCGCATTCCTCCTCCCTCCCCCCAGCTGGAGCCCGGGGCCCACTGGCTCAACCGCATCCCTGTGGTCACTTCTTCTCCTCTGTTCCTTTATCAGGTTCCAATGGCCTCCACTGGGCTTCCTCCCTCAGATATGTGGGCTCCTTGTGGATGTAAATCTTCTTGAAGGTCATGCCCACGGTCCTATCAGTTTAATTTTTCTTGTAACAGAGTCCAGTGTCAAATGGAGATGCTTCCCATCTCACAAACTTTTTTTTTTAATCTTTAAATTCTTTATTAGTTAAGGAATTAACAAATGTGTCCTCATTCCCCCCCATTAACCCCCCCCCCCATCTCACAAACTTTTGGTTATACCTAAGAGAGTGTGTGCACTTTCTAGAAAATCTTAGTCGTTTTGCATTTACATAAATTCTTATAGTGTTACTAGGGACAGACATTTCATTTTGTAACCAAGGGCCATGGTCAGTGTAGGAACAGAGAGTGGATGATGCCCTGGCCTCGGCTTTCTTTGTGGCGTGTGAACTTTGGTCTCGGCTCCTGAGGACTTGAAACAGCCCATCTCGCAGCGCTGGTCTCAGGGCTCCCTCAACTTCCATCTCCCGGGCTTCAAAGCAGAGTCCAAAGGAAGGTTGCCTTGGCCCTACCCTTGCTCCCATTCCATTTCCACCCACACTTCAGCTCTCAGCTCGCCTCTCTGTGCTCTGCATGTTAAGGAGAAGCCAGAGGTCAAAGATCAAGCATTCAAAATCTTGGTCACCAGTGAGAATGTGGAAAGAGCTCTTTTGAACAGCGGTTAGTTTCACAATCATTTACTTAATGCATTTTTTTTTTCTGGCACTGAGAGATTTGGGTTTGACTTAGAATTGAATCTTTGTGATATTTGGTCAGGGTCTAATTTCTTATAATGGCAGCTGGCATTTTGCCAGGCCTTTGGAGTTTATAAAATCAAACAGGACCTGGTCCTTGCCCTCAAGGAATATCAAGACTGATAGGTAAGCTAAGCCATGCACTGTGCACAAATACAAAAATATCGAGCAGAAGGCAAAGGCTCTCCGTTACTAACAAAGAAGTGGGGGAATTATAAAGGGAGAAGCAAGATTATTTCCAGTTGGGAGACCAGAGAAGGCTCTTTGGAGGAGGAGGAGCTGGCACTGAAACTGCAGAGGGTGATTTTGACACATAGAGGCAGTAGACAGCAGAGTTAAGAATGTCTTCTCAGGTCAGGATGGGTCTACACGAGCTGTGTGAACCTTCGGCAAGTTTCTCAACCTCACCAAACCTCACCTTCCTGATCTATAACATCCGGAAAATACTAGTCCCGACCCCATTGGGTTATTACAAATGAGTTAATACCTGTAAAGCACTTAAAACAGTGTCTGTAACATATTACTAAGGACTCAATACATATTAGCTCTGGCGGGGAGGAGGGTATTCGAGGCAGAGGAACAGCTCTAGCGGAAGAAGGAAAATGAAGCAACTGTTATTTTTTTGGGGAAACCCTCAAATAATAGAAACACCTGGGGGACAAATGGAGAGAGAAATAGCGCTCATCGTTGTTGACCTTACTGCCTTTATGCGTGCTTACCCTGTGCTAACGCTCTCCCATGTGCTTCCTGGGCATTGTCCCAGTGCTCTTCCCAGTGACTCCCCACTGGAGCAGGTGCAATTACCCTCATTCTACAAACTAGGAAACTTAGGCTGATAAAGGCTAACTAGCCCTCAGAGGGGCCCTCAGCGAGTGTGTTGGAAGCTTCAGGAATCAGACCCAAGTCCTCTGGCTGCCTAGGCCTGTGTTCTGAAGCCCCAGCTACAGAGCCCTTGCCTTGGCTGACCCCTCAGCCCCATGCTGTGCAGGTTGACACCTATCAAGTCGCTTTCTCATTCCAGGCTTCCGTTTCCTTTTGAAGTAAAGGAGTCAAGGATGCGCCGGAAGTCCCTTCCAGCTCTAAGGAGTCTGATTGCTTTTTCTTCCCTCTCCTCAAACCTTGTCTTTATCCGGCCGTCGTGTGTCCTCTGGCCTGGTCACAGGCATGCACAGAAAGCAGAGGGCAACGCGCTGTGGCTCCTTTGGTACAAACCTGCCAGGTTACAAAGAAAATCAAACCTGCCTGTAACCACATCGGAGCAGAAGTGCCAAGGTGATTTGGAGGAGAAGGAACCGGCGGTGGGATGTGAGTCAGACCCTTCCCAGGAGCAGGAGTTTAACAATCGACCGCAAAGGAAATGGAGGATTCTGCTCTGGGCTCCAGCTGGGAAGGTGGAATGAGGGCCCGCCTCCCTGGTGACCCATCTCTCTGGTTTCTTCTTCGTGGCATCTGGGGCAACTGGTTGAGATGCATCTCGTGGGTCATTTCGGGGAGAGATGGAGCAGGAAGAGTTTTTGAGGGTAGAGAGGGGAGGCAGTGAGTCACTTGCTTGATTTGATTTGCAGCTTAGGTGGACATGTTTCAACATTGCTTTTTTTCTGAGCATTTGGATTTGTTGGGTCTTGCTACATAATCACTGCCATCTTTTTTACTTTGTTTTCTAGCTTGATAAAAGACACAATTAAAAAAATTACCACAGATTAAAAGGGCTGGGATTATGTCATACCTATGTAGCTAATTTCATGTACTTTCAGCAATCCCATCATGTATATCTCCCAGCTTTTAACATGCTACAATTATTATTTTTTAATTTATTTCTTTTTGTTGTCGTTAATCCTCACCTGAGGATATTTTCCCATTGACTTTTAGAGAGAGTGGAAGGGAAAAGGAGAGACACACAGAGAGAAACATCAATGTGAGAGAGACACATTGATTGGTTGCCTTCTGCACATGCCCTGACCAGGACTAGGGATGGAGCCTGCAACTGAGATACGAGGTACGTGCCCTTGATCAGAATCAGTTATGTCCCCCTACCTCAAAGAGTATCCATGGTCACTTGCTACAGTGTCCCAAGTGCCCATTATGAGTCACCTATTAGGGGGTAGGCATTGAAGGCTCCTGGGTATGGAGAATGCCAGGGTTTGAAACTGAGGACTACAGTTTACAGTGACCTTGGGCAAGTGACTCTCCTCTGTGGACCTCAGAATCCTCATCTATAAAACAAGGATGAAAACAATACCTACTTTAAGGAAGTTGTGAAGATTTTACAAGGTAACGGGTATGAAACATTTAGCACAGTGCCCGGCACATAATAAGCCCTCATAAATGCTAGGTGCAAAGTTATCACCACTCTGCCAACTTAGATGAAATCTTACTCAGTAGATTGCCCAGTCAAATTAGGAAGCAGTAGGAAACACCTTCATTTTGTGACCTGGGCAAAGGAAAACTCTAGAAAAATAGGGCATTCACGAACTAGGATGACCCCAGTTTGAAGGTTTTACCACATACAAAATCCTCTATGTAGGGGATGGGTGTGAGGGTTCCTGGGGAAGAACCAAAGACAGGGTGGGTCAGGAAGGCAGATGAATGGCAGTTGTGAGTAACTACCCAGGTGTAGGCGCAGGTGCCTGAGGCCGAGGGAAGAGAATGGAGCAAGAGGGGTGGAGAGAAGACAGGGGGGAGGAGGGCCAGCAAGGTGGAGGTGCTCTCCTGCCAGGGTTCCCAGGCGGAGTGAAGGATGCGTGGGTCTCCCGCTCCTCCTCCCTCAGTCCTCACGGCCTCCAGGTCAGGGTCAAGGACTGCAGGTCTTCCTGGGTTGGAAACATCCAGAGCCATGGGGAAGTGAGGCATACGGCTGATCTGAGGCTCCGTTCACAGTCATCCCACTCTTTGTCATTCTTTCAGGGAAAAGCTGAATCCCAGGGGCCCTTTATTTGGCCCAGACCTTGGTCTAATGCCCAGGTTTTTCCGGCGTGGCTGTCATATCTCAGGAGTCAGCTGGGCTTGGCTGGTAACTTCTTGTCATAGTCAAGACAGGAAGTGGTCAAGACTTGAAAATAGAGCAGCCCTGTGGGTGAAAGGGTGGGAAAAGCTTTTCCTGAGAAAAGGGGCCCCAGGTGCCTTGTCCTTGGGTTCTGACGGGATCAGGGACCTGATGCTTTTAGGTCTTGGCAAGAAAAGGAGTCCATGAACTTGGGACAAGGTGAGACTTGTCCCAGCAGCACTAATTATGCCAAGGATCAGCATGGGTTGGTGCAGGATCTGACCCAGGGGCTGTCAGAGGGTGGTCGGTTTGCCTAGCCAGGACCCTGCCCATTGCCTGTAATATCTTTCTGCCCCAGTTTGACCAACATTGCCCAGGGGGCCTAGTGATAGGCAGCAGCAGTGAAGCAGTGGGAATTACGACTGGTAGGCAGAATTTGGGTATAAACTGAAATCCAGAATAGATGAGTTGATCCTAAAGGGGAGAAACAGCTCACATGTATTGAATACTCAGACCCTGTGCTAAATGACTTACATTCACTTTTTCCATCCAATCCCCATTTTAGAGATGGGGAAAACAAAACTTAGTGCAGTTAAGTAACTTGCCCAGGATCATGGAACTAGCAAGTGGTGGAGGTAGGATTCAAACCCTGGCCACCTAACTATTGTGCAGACAACCCTTACGTTCCTCAGTCTCTTAAGAAGGAGAGTAAAGAGGGCCTGAGCCCGGCTGCAAGTTTGGATCCACGGGAGCAGAGCCTCAGGAAGGGTCCCCGGGGATTTAGAAACAACAGGAATTCAGGGGCAGAAGCCAAGCAGCAGCTCTGGTATCAGAATGAGGCATCTTCCTGGCTTGGGGTTTGGGTGGGGAAAGGGTCTGGTTTGGTCTGACAGGGGTGAGAGCAGTCACGTGATATCCTCTGTGGGCACGGGGCATATCAGGCTTGGCCCTGTATGCTGAGCTGGGATGGAAGACCCGCGGGCCCTCACATTTTCTTCTCAGCGGAGGAAGGTCCGGCTCACGTGAGGATGCATCCAAGAAGGAACTGGGCCGAACCGGTTTGGCTCAGTGGATAGAGCGTCGGCCTGCGGACTGAAGGGTCCCAGGTTCGATTCCGGTCAAGGGCATGTACCTTGGTTGCGGGCACATCCCCAGTAGGGGGCGTGCAGGAGGCAGCTGATCGATCTCTCTCATCGATGTTTCTAACTCTCTATCCCTCTCTCTTCTTCTCTGTAAAAAATCAATAAAATATATATTAAAAAAAGAAGGAACTGGATTGCCTCAGGCCCATTGGGGCTCTGGTTCTTGGAGGGCAGAGTCTGGCTTTCTTCACAATTGCACGCTCACTATGCTGAGAAGCACCCGGCAAACAGGAGGTGCCCACTATGTGCTTGTGAATGAATGTTAAATGCCAAGGCTGAGCTCATCCTGCCACCACTGCCTTGATAAAAATCTAGGAGTAGTTGCTAAGATAGCTCCCCAAAGCCCAGCAACTCCAAGTTATGACACTTTTAGTCAGTGTGGACTCTGAAAAGCCCATTTGCTTTCAAGCCAAAGAAACAGCTGGGTCATCCTCTCTCCATGGACAGAAGAGCTTTTGCCAAATGTGTAGGAGGAGAAGATCCTGGGCCAATACGCTGCTCTATACTTAGTTTCCTTAACTAGTGGAACGGATTTGCACTGACAGGGCTACAATCTCTCCATAAATAATAACAAAAATAATATATCCCTCTGTGCTTTTCAGATTCCAAAGACCTTTCATATTCACGGTCTCACAGAACCTCATAACCAAGTGTGTTAGGAAGGTATAGAGTGGGGTCTCGGATGGGGAGAAGGGCAGGGAACAGATAATTATTTTTAACAGATAAGGAAAAGGTATATAGAGAGGATTTGGAGACTTTTCCAAGACCATCTAACTAGTAAGAGGTGGGCAAGGACCTGAATCCAGAGGCCTTCTGACCCTTAGTACAAAGGGGAATGAAGCATGACCTTGAAGGCAAGAGGTCCAAGAAATGCCCACAAACCTGGTTCCTCCAACTTACAGTGATGACAACGAGGAACTGAGTAGGAGTGGCTTCCCCAAGGAGACGGACTGTTAATGAGAGTACAGGGAAGGGTTCCTATTTTGGTGTCAGTCTGGCCAAGATTGGACAAGGAGCCAGATAATGTGACCTTTCCCCCTTAAATAGATCTTGGGAAATATTTTATTTTTTTTTACCTGTGATGCATTGGATACTCCTCCATGGTCCTATTACCTGGGGAGTTTGGCACTTGGGCAAATAACAGAATGGACACTCAGGTCCCCCAACATTTTTGCTTGATTAACATTTTATTAAAATTAACTATCAAAGGCTGCTAAGAAGGTCAAAAATAGGAAATGATTCTATTATTTACTGAGGGCCTATCTAATAATAGACAAACATGGTAATTGACCATACCTTCGCTACACCTCCCATTGGCTAATCAGCAAGATATGCAAATTAACCACCAACAAAGATGGTGGTTAATTTGCATGTGTAGGCGCGCGAAGCGGCGGAGCGAAGACTGAAGGCGGCTTCATCCGGAGCAGCGAAGGCTTGAAGGCAGCTCCGGCCCGAGCTAAGGCCTGAGTCCCGGGTGCCGGAGGATAACCGGTGCCGGCAGCCAGGGGAAGGGAAGGCCTATTGCACGAATCTTTTTGTGCAACAGGCCTCTAGTAGAGATAATAAACTGTAGTCCATGCACTCAGGGATCTCACTGTCCAGTAATGGTGGAGGAGGTGAAGATAAATAAAGTAATCACAGAGCTTCTGCTTCTGACTATGACAAAGTGACTGGTATGGAACTTGCTCTCCCATAGTTAACAATAGTGAACTTAGACAAAATATTTGAGGAACTGCTTTTGACCAGAACTTAGGCAAAGCAGACGCATAATCCTTGAGGGGAGGGAAACATATGAGGTGAGCCCTACACCTGCCCAGCTTTCTGTCAGGGTGACTTTCTGGAATACAGGGAGAAAAGGTGGAGCCTAAGAAGTGCATGATGGCCCGGTTGGTGTGGCTCAACAATTGAGTGTCACCCTATGAACCAGGATGTCACAGTTTGATTTCTGGTCAAAGCACATGCCTGGGTTGTGGGCTCCATCCCCAGTGTGGGGCGTGCAGGAGGCAGGAGATCGATGATTCTCTCACAGCATTGATGTTTCTATCTCTCTCTCCCTCTCCCTTCCTCTCTGAAATCAATAAAAATATTTGTTTAAAAAAGAAGTGCATGATGGTCTCACTGAGCTGAAGGCCATAGATTAGAGTTCAGAGCTACTGAGGAAGCTGTGATTGGGGGGGAAAGCCCTCAGAGAGGAAGGGGTTGAACAGAGAGGTGCCCCCAGAAGCCCATATGGATGTCCCCTATGGTTTTTAGATGAGGATGGGCTGCAGAGGTGCATGGTGAGACTCAGTAAGACTTAGCAGAGAGCTGCTGAGAGCTGGCGGGGAGCTAGACTGGAACACTGGAGGTTGCACACGGCTTACAGATATTGGCGTTTCGGCCCAGTCAGAGTGAAGAGATCTCACTGACCAACTCAGGGTACTTAAATGATACAGAAAGCTCACATTTTAGGACTAAGGACCATGTTCTACAATAAAAAATGACACCCTAAGACTGTGGATAAAATAGAAAAAGAGCAGTCCTGAAAAGAGTAAAACCAAGACTGACCAGACCAGAACTCAAATACTCTTCAAGGGAAGACAACATACATTCTAAAATGAATAATCTACAGTGTTTAGTATACAATCTAATATCACCTACACATGTGAAGAAGCAGGAAGTAGGGGCTCATAATTTAAAAAGAGAGAAACAGACTCTGAGATGAGTCAGAGTGAGCAGACTGGAATTTTATAATAGCTGCTGTGAACATGTTTAAAGACTTGAAGGAAAATGTAAACATGGTGATTGAAGATAGGAGGAATCTCAGCAGAGAAACGGGAACTATGAAAAAGAATGAAGGGAAATTCTAGAATTTAAAAGCACAATGTCCAAAATATTCCCCAGATAGACTTAACAGCACCTTAGAGACTGCAAAAGAAAGGATTGGGAAATAGAGAGAGAGATTAATGGACTACTTAATATGCAAAACCAAGAAATGATTTTTTAAAAAAATAACTAAGCCTCAGTGGCCTGTGTGATAATATATAAACATTTATATAATTATAAACTTAGATATTTAGGTGATATCTAAAAATACTTATAGTTTCAGAGGGTAAGGAGAAAGCTAATGGGAAGAAAAAATATTTGAAGAAATAATGGCTAAAAAGTTCCTATATTTGGCCCTGGTTGGTGTGCCAAATGGTTAGAGCATTGGCCCTTGCACTGGAGGGTCACTGGTTTGATTCCTGGTCAAGGGCATGTACCAGGGGTGCAGATTCGATCCCCCAACCCTAGTGAGGGTGCATGAGGCTCCTCACTCCACCTACCCCCTCCCTTCTACTCTCTCTAAAAATCAATGGAAGAAAATATCCCCGGGTGAAGATTACCAAAAAAAGTTCCTATATTTGGTGAAAAATAAACTACTTATATATCCAAGAGTCTCATCAACTCCACACAGGATAAATACAAAGAAAACAGTACCTATTCACCTTACAAGTCAAGCTGCTGAGAAACCAAAGATAAAGAGAAAACTTAAAAGCAGAGACAAACCTGGGACAACTTGAGTAACCAAATAAATAATGATAGTAAAGGATTATAACTCAGAGAATGAAGTAAATATCCATGTATTTACACTGATAAAAATAAATAGCTGAATTTTAAAATGAGAGAGAAGGGGCAGCTCTTCCTTATTTTGGAATGCCAATTAATAGCTGTAGAAGGAAAAGGGGAAACAGAAAATCACTATTAATCAAACACCACAGTAATTGATTTCAGTCAAGAACCATTGATGGGTGCTAAAATTAGTGGGTGAAAGTATGAAGAGAAATGAGATATTTGCATAGAATTGAAGGATCTTGGGGATATCATGCTAAGCAAAATAAGTCAGACGGGAAGAGTTAAGAACCATATTATTTCACTCATATGTGGCTTATAAAATGGAAAGCAACCAATGAACAAACAAGAAAAACAAACAAAAATTCATAGACACAGACAACAGTATGGTGGTTACCAGAGGGAAGGGAGTGAGGGTAGAAAAGGGTAAAAGAGGTCAAATATATGGTGATGGAAAAGGATTTGACTTTGGGTGGTGGGCACATATGCAATATACAGATGATATATCATAGAATTGTGCACCCTAATAAATGTAATTTTAAAAGTAATTGTCATTCTAATTAATTTTAAAAATGAGGATGAAACAAAGAAAGTTGAATAGTGGATCTTCATTACAAAATTTTCTAATGTGACTTCTTCAGATTGAAGGGAAATAATAGATGGAAACCCAGAACTAGAGGATGAAGTGCAGAGCACAAAAATGATAAATATATGGGTAAATTTAAAGGTTATTTTTTGTCTCCTTATTTAATTTATGTAAGAGGCAACTCTTTAAAGCAAAAATAATATCTTGTGAGTTACTATGTATTTAGAAGTAAGATATATGACATTAATAGTACAGAGGATAGGGTTTTGTCAACAGGATTATACTGTTACTAGAAGCCCTGTGCGAGAAATTGTACGGCTCTGCCCACCCGTGTGCTCCTCGCCAAGCTCACAGCCCCTCCCACCCGCCCGCCTCCCCGCGCGCCTGTTGGCCGCCAGCCTTACTGCCATCAGAGCCTGTGGGTTGCCCAGGAGGGCCCAAGAGGTGCTCCATGCACCTCCTGGTGACCGGTTGTTTGGTCGTTTCAGCGTTACGGCCACTGGCTTTTTATAATGTAGATAAGGTTCTTACATTTTACATGAGATGGTGTAAAACTAATTCTAGGTAGACTATGTATGTTAAGTTCATGGTGCATATTGTAATCCCTAGACACACACACATACACCACAGAGCAGAGGTATAGCTAAAAAGCCAGTAAAAGCATAAAAAGAGAGAATTATCCCAGAAGAAGACAGAAAAGGAGTAACAGTGAAACCAAAAAGATGGAACAAATAATGGATGGTAGATGTAAATGCAGCCATCAATTATGATACTAAATGCATATGCATATGGATATGGACTAGCCCCTTTCTTTCCCTGGGCTGGGAATTGGGCAGGGACTCACCTGCATGGTCCCTGAGATTGAGAACAGAGCTGCAAACTTGCTAGAGCCTTGGCCAGGGCTTAGACTAGGCTGGGGGCTGGGGTAGCATGTTTGCTGGACCAGTGCCCACCCAAGTGGTTGGTGCCAGCAGAGCTAGGTGGAGGAGACACCTAGGTGCCTGGTAGACTGAAAAGAAAAAAATTTTTTATGTGTAATAAGCAAATAAGTAAATACCTAGGCAGAGATGTAATCAGGTCGTGTGACTTGGATTTTGCTCCAGGGGCTATGACAATGCTGTTGAAATGGCTTCTGGCTGATGGTCTCTTCCAGCGAGGGGAGGTATATGGAGCCGGAGCCTCAAAGCCCAGGTTAGGAAGCCCAGGTGTGCTTTGTTGGCTGGCTCCTCCCCTGTCCCCTTGCAAATTGCTAGTGACACTACTGTTGATGTGTGTCACCACTATGTGTATCCTAATGTTTGGGAGGTCTGAGGAGGTTGTGTCCACCTCTACAGAGTGTGGGGCTGGAGGAGGGGCGGATAGCAGATGGGATCACATGAAAGAGAAGACATGTGAGAGATTTTGAAAGATAAGTGGAATTTTCCAGGTGGCAAAAAGGAAGTTAGATTAGTCAGATAGAAAGGCAGGGAATGTTTGAATATATTTAGGAAAGGTATCTTCTTGGGCTAGGGTGGGCAATGAGGCAGAAAATTGAGTCAGGGCCAGTTTTTTAAAAAATAATTCTTTATTGTTGGAAGTATTACATATGTCCCTTTTTTGCTGCATTGACTCCCTCCAGCCCACTTCCCCCTCCTCCCCGAGGCCTTGCAGGGCCAGTTAAAAAAAAAAAAAAAAAAAATATATATATATATATATATATATATATATATATATATATTTCAGAGAGAAAGTGAGAGGGAGAGAGAGATAGAAACATCAATGATGAGATGGAATCATTGACTGGCTGCCTCCTGCACATCCCATCTGACCGGGAATGGAGCCGTGACCTCCTGGTTCATAGGTCAAAGTTCAACCACTGAGCAAGCAACGCCAGCTGGGCGGGTCAGGGCCAGTTTTCAGGCATCTTGTGTCTCAGGAGAGGGAGTAGGGAAGCCCTCGGGCAGCCTGAAGGCCCTCAGGGGAGCCCAGGAGCTGGAGAGATTTCCAGGTCCTCTCTGAGGTCTTAAGCTTTGTTCAGGGCTCCCCATTCCACAGCCTGCACCAGCCCCAGCCACTCCTTGGTGGCCTCCTGCTTCAAGGTGCTATTAGCATTTTACTCTTTGATCTTCCTGAGGTTTCTAGTCCAGGGAAGACCCAGAGATCAAAAGGAAAGACTTGAGGGGGAGGCCTTTGAGGCAAATACGATAAAGCTCCAAAGCCTGTGAGTTTGTTTGGAGAGAGTGCACAGTAGTCCCTCTTTATCCACGGTTTAGCTTCTCGTAGTTTCAGTTACCCGCCATCAAGTGTATAGTCTGATATTAACATTAAATGGCAAATTCACAAAATAATGAATTTGTAAGTTTTAAATTGGGCTCGGTTTTGTGTAGACCCCCACCCCGCTGTCCTGCCAGGAATGTTAGCCATCCCTTTGTCCAGGGTGTATGGTGCTATCCCCCCACTCTTGGTTATCAGATAGATGGTGACAGTATCACAGTGCTTATGTTCAAGTAACTCTTATTTTACTTCATAATAGTGCCAACGTGCAAGAGTGGTGATGCTGGCAATTTGGATGTGTCAAAGAGAAGCCATAAACCCTTCCTTTAATTGAAAAGGTGGATGTACCAGTATATATAGGAAAAAATTTGGTACTATCTGTAGTTATAGGCATCCACTTGGGGTCGTGGAACGTACATCTGGTACGTGTGCATGAGTGTGTGGAACTACTGGACTGTGCCCTGAAATGTTTATCAGATACCTCTATGTGTGAGCAAGTCTCTGTAGATACTTTATGGACATCATTGCTTATACAAGCTTGAGATATGGTTTTGTCCTCAGGAGACTTATAGTCTATCTGAAAGCCAAACCAACGCAAGAAAAATAAAAGTGAATAATAAAGGTCTATACCAGTGCCTGACAGAGTAGGCAGTCAACAGATATTTGCCAACTAAATGAATGAAAGTGTGAATGAGCCCTAACTGGTTTGGCTCAGTGGATAGAGCGTCAGCCTGCGGACTGAAGGGTCCCAGGTTCGATTCCGGTCAAGGGCATGTACCTTGGTTGCGGTCACATCCCCAGTAGTGGGTGCGCAGGAGGCAGGTGGTTGATGTTTCTCATCAATGTTTCTAACTCTCTATCCCTCTCCCTTCCTCTCTGTAAAAATCAATAACATGTATTTAAAAAAGAAAGAAAGAAAGTGTGAATGAATGACTCAAGGTACAGAGGGAGAGTGCAATGCAGGTGAAAGAGAACGACTTGTGGGTTGTCTGAGGAGGTGGGACTAGGTCCGGAGAGGGGCCACATGCTCCTGGCTTTCCTGAGCCTACAAGGGCGCGAGTGTGGGCGCTGGGACCAGGATGTCCGCAGAGGACGTGCCGTGCCCAGGGTCCCGACCGCGCTCGCCGGCGGATCCAGGTGCCGCGAGAGAGGGCGCGGTTTTCCGCCGCCCCCTCTCGGGCTCGGAGACCAGAAAAGGGCCCTCGGGGAGGAAGCGCAAGTCCGCGGCCCGCCCCGTGGCGTCCCACCCACGGCGTCCCCTCCCCTCCAGCTGCGGGAAAAGCGGCCGCGGGCTCTGCTGCTCGCTGTGGGGCGGGCGGGCGCAGCCGAGGCGGAGCGTGGCGGCGGGCGGACGAGATGCGAGCGCAGCCGCTCTGGGCCGCGGCGCTGGTGCTGGGGGCGCTGGCGGGCGTCGGCGTCGGAGGTGAGTGAGGCTCGCGGTGGCGGGAACGCGGCTCCCAGGTGATCCGCACCGGGCATCCCGCCGCAGCCAAGTTTGCAGAGTTGGAGCGGGGAAAGCCGGCCGGCGGGTCCTGCGCGGCTGCTCACAGAGCGAGCGGGGCCGGGCTGGGACCGTCGGAGCC
>NW_005871147.1:1029734-1108569 GCF_000147115.1 Myotis lucifugus | reverse complement strand
AGACCTTCCCGGAGAAACTCTGCTCACAGTCCTCCGGGTTCCCGTGCAGAGGAGCTACAAGTGTTCATTTATGTGCTTTCAATGAAGGGAGTGGGACTTCTTGTAACAATTTAGATCCCGCAGAAAGGACTGTGTGTGTTCTTTTAATACTCACCTGAAGATATTTTTCCCCCATTGATTTTAGAGAGAGTGGAAGGGAGAGGGAAAGACAGAGAAAAATATCAATGTGAAAGGAACACATCGATTTAACCTCCTGCATGCGCCCTGACCAGGGCCTGGACCATTGACCAGAATCAACCCGGGACCCTTTGGTCTGCAGGCCCACTCTATCCACTGAGCCAAACCGTCTAGGGTGAAAGTACTTTTTTTTAAAAGTAAGATTTATTGATAAGTCCATTTCAAAAGATAGCTATTCAAAAATACTTTGTTGAAAAAAAAATACTTTGATGACTACCTTCAAGAAGTGTGTGTATAGCCCTAGCCGGTTTGGCTCAATGGATAGAGCGTCAGCCTGCAGACGGAAGGGTCCCAGGTTCAATTCTGGTCAAGGGCACATGCCCCGGTTGCGGGTTTGGTCCCCCAGTAGGGGGCGTGCAGGAGGCAGCCAATCAATGATTCTCTCTCATCATTGATGTTTCTATCTCTCTCTCCCTCTTCCTTCCTCTCTAATTATATATATTTTTAAAAAAGAAGTGTGTGTATAAGAGATTATACAGGACAAGGCAACAATATCTTTTTTAAAAATTACATATGATTGACATACACAAAGCTGTACCTATATAACATATAAGACTAGATAAGTTTGGAGAAAAGTATACACCCATGACACCATCACTACATTCTGTGAATGACAATCTTCATGGAAGAGTTACACATAATATGTAGGGGGCTAAGCTGTTATTGCTGAAGCTTCCCATGTGATGGAAGCACAAACAGATCAACTGATGTCTTCAGTCTGCAATGAGCAGCCTGATGACCATGGCACCGAACTGTGAGTCTCCAGGATTCTGCCCAGGGAGCTGTTAGAGCCGTGGCTCAGATGCGGCCTGCTGTTGATGGGGGCAGTGGGGACATACAGAAGGGCAACTCAGCTGTCTTTTATGGAGAACCTGCTTCTGGGAACTTACACCATTTTTTTTCATTTTGCTTTCTTTTCTTTTCACATCCACAGCTTTCTGAATTTCTGGATGATCCTGAGTCTAATCATTATATATTTTTTCAGTTTTAGAAGTAGGGTAACATAAGATAGAGCCTGGTGTGGTTCATGGCTCAATATTAGTGAAGATGAAGAGTGTATATGTTCTTTTGGTGTTTTTCTCTCCACCCCTCAACCTTAGTATATCTTTTGTTGATCTGGTTGACACATTGTAATGATTCATATAGGATTCCACTGCATCGACATACCTAAATTTGCATTCAGTATCTTGTAGGAGATCTGTTTGCGGATTTGTTGTAATTTGGGTGATTTCAGCAGTGGTGACTGGTTTTGCTGATCTAGTCCCAGGCTCCTTCTGAGGCAGGGTAGAATAGTGTTTAAAAGCATGGGCTCTAGAGCCAGATCTTCAAGTAATCAGCCCCCAGTAAAAGCAGATATTTTATATTTTAAACCCCGATGCTCTTAAACACTACCTGTGGCTGGGTTGCAGGTATCATCAGATCCTGGGGAAGCAGGTGGTAGGATGAGAATAGGAAAGTTATGTTGGGACACACAGTGTTGAAGGGACACGGAAAGAGCTGGGTGTGGGTGGCAAAGAGATGCTCCCAGAATAGTAGGGTCTGGTATGGAGAGAAGAGAGATTGTTTGAGGGTAGAATTGAATTTTGGAATTTATGTTCAAAGGTGATCTTTTCAGCATCACCCAAGAAGTATTGGGTTTTGTGACTTCCCCATATGTAGGTCTTTATTCTAATTTGGGGCCTAATGAATACGTGTTATTTGCTATCAGCATCTAAACATATTAGTTCTGAGCTGAGGTGCTGATTTCTCCTTCTGAGCTTGTATCTCAGTTGTATCTACAACTGAGCCCTCTGTAGCAGTTCCCAGGGCCCGAAGAGACATGGGAGGAAAGCTTGTTGGCTGGGGAAAGGGACAGCTATGCTTAAAGCCAGTCAGATGAGGGTTTAATTCTTGATTTCAACTCTTACTGGCTGTGTGACCTTGGGCAAGTTGCTTAATCTCTTGAGTCCTCAGTTTCCTCATCTGTAAAGTGGAGAAAACAGTATTTCTATGATTGTGCCAATTAAATGAGAAAAGGCACAAAATAAGTATTCAATAAATGGCAGCTACTTTTGTGTTTATTCTTGCTATGCATGCTATCTACTATGCACTGGAGGCAAGAGCTGTCATGAGTGTGTGCAATCCAAGCTCCCAGAATGAGACCCACACCTATGTAACAAGGGATCCCTTTCGATTTCAACCCATTCGCTGTTGATGGCTTGGCATATCTCAGCCGTTCTGTCCCAACAAGAACCCGTAGAAGAGGCTAAGGAAGAGAGAGGCTTATGCATTTGCTTAGTCCATGAGAAAACCTTAAATTCTGTCTCTGGGTAAAGAGGAAAGGAAAAGTTATCCATGAGATTTCAGGTTCCATGAGAGAAGGACATGTCTATTTGGGTAACATTTTTTGTCCAATGCCTGGCACGTGGGCAGCAACATAAACACTTATGGAATGTTAGGAAAAGGCATCTAGAGGTGATGTGCCTCACTCTCAGAAACTCAATATTTGAGTATCTGCATTCATTCACAGAAGACCTTCAAGCGCTCCATCTGGGCAGTAGTCGAATACAGCCGAGACCATGAATTCTTTGCGCATTTGGACCTTTGCACTATTTAGACCTCTGATCTGAAGGTGCTGGAAAGTCAGGGGACCCTCTGAGAAGCGTCTATTTTCCATTTCCCCCCCGCCCCCCACCTTCTTGGAGGAGACACACAGGAGGGCGCCACTCTCTTTTATCCTTCTCGAAATGGTGAGTGTGAGTGACAGAGGTCTCCTCGGGACAGCATAAGAGAGGGCCAGGAGGCAACAGTGAGGAGGGGGAGTCTGGATATGACTCTGGAATTTCCTAATAGCAATTCCTCCTCCGCCACTCCCCACCCAACTCGGGATCTCTGGTTATCATCCTCCCCAGCCCTAAGAATCCTCCTGCCCTTGTTGGCAGGAGCAGTGAGGAAGCATGCCCACAGGAACCACAACTCATGAATCAGCAGACAGATAATTAACTGGGGGAATGACTGAGCAGCTTTAGGGAGAAACCACTGGACCTGACCCAGCCCCCTCTGCTGCCCACAGAGCTGGCCTGCTGCTCTATCCCATCACCCCCTTCCTCCTTCTGAACCCTGACCCTTCCTGAGCGGGAAGCTCATTGTGCCTGGTGGAGCTCAGGTCACAAATGGAAATGCAGGTGGGAGCAGGGAGATCACACTGCCTATTCTCCCGGTGTAAACCGCTGGTATTTATTTACATGTGAAACTCTCCATGTACACAGCACCTCCAGGAACACTCATTTTTAAAAGTTAAGTTTGCCGAAACCGGTTTGGCTCAGTGGATAGAGCATCGGCCTGCGGACTGAAAGGTCCCAGGTTCGATTCCGGTCAAGGGCATGTACCTGGGTTGCGGGCACATCCCCAGTAGGAGATGTGCAGGAGGCAGTTGATCAATGTTTCTAACTCTCTATCTCTCTCCCTTCCTCTCTGTAAAAAAATCAATAAAATATATTTTTAAAAAAGTTAAGTTTATTGAGGTATAATTTACATACGCTAAAATTTATTCTTTTTAGGGCGTATAGTTCTATGAATTTTGACAAATGCACATTTAGGTAACCATCAGCATAATCGAGATATAGAATATTTCCATCACTGTCCACCAGTGATTTTCAACCCTTTTCATCTCATGGCACACATAAACTAATTATTCAAATTCTGCACCACACCAAAAAAATGTTATATTTTTTGACAACCTGAGGGGAGAAAAAAGATACAATATTGACTCATTCACACTGGACAGCTATTGTTATGTTGGTTGTTGTCATTTTTTTATTTGACAATCTAAGGGAAAAGAAGTCAGTGCTCCTGGCTAAGTAGTCAGGTATCGCATGTTTTAGAAATTCTTGCGGCACACCAGTGCGCCTGCCACAACACACCGGTTGAAAATCACTGCCCTAAACAGTTCCCTTGAGCTCCTTTGTCATCAGTTCTCTTTCCCCATCTTTAGTTCCTGGCAACTACTGATCTGTTTCCTGTCCTTATAGTCCTGCTATTTGCAGCATGTCATATAAATGAAATCATACAGTATGTAGCCTTCCAAGTCTGGCTTCCTTCACTTAGTATGATACATTTGAGATTCCTTGGTTGGTGTTGCACGTATCAGAATGCTAAGAGGTTATCTGAGGCTACTTCATTTTCCTCAGGTGTTGAGACGGTTACCCTGAAGGCAGGAGAGTATATCCATCAAACCTGGATCCAATTTCCAATTTCTTAATTTTCTAATTGAATGTGTTTGGGCCATGTAGGTTAAGCCATTAGCTTCTCCGAGTGCTAAATAGTAATATCTTCAGGATATTGGAGAGAGTTCTGCAGCAACCAGCACTTTTATTATTCTTGGTCCTAAAAGCATTGGATAGTTTATGGCTAAATATGGTATGTCACATCCTAAGGTCCAGAAACTATTAATTAAGTCTGGGGATATTCTACCTTAAAATTTTTTTTTGGTAGCATCTTTGAAAAAAATTCCACTGTAAATCTTCCTTTCTGCTTTCTGTCCTGTTCCCACAAAAAGACTACTTTCCCTCACTCTCCGCGTTTCTTAGTTCAGTTAGTAAAGATATTTGAACATTCAAGGAGAGAGTGAGAGAAATGTCCTCATTATAAGAAAGTCAAACATTGGAGAGTAAAATGGCTGGTTCCCCTCTAATTCTATTCCATAATGTCCACCATTGATAAGATGGGGTGTTCAATTCAGATCTTTCCCTCTTGCACATATAATTCTCACGTGTATGTGTATTCCTTTACCTAAACGTGTGTTACATTTTTTTAAAACTTACAAAAGCCACTTCCTTCCATATAGAAAAAAATAACACTTCAATGTGAAAGGAACTGTGGTCTGGAATTGAGAAACGTGTATTTGATTTGTGGCTCTGCCGGCTTTTTCATCATTTTGCTGTGTGACTTTGAACAAGTCATCTTACCTCTGGGCCTCAGTCTCTTTGTGTCTCAGGGGCTGAAAAGTTGGCAAAGGGGATGAAGGGGGAGACTTTGGTTTGCTCCTTCACCTCCCCACCATTAGCTGGAGAGGTTTTCCCTTTAATTGATTAATAATGTGGAATTCCATGTAAGAATTTTTGGAGGGAAAAAAGGAAGGTCTGCAGCTACAGACATGCTTGAAAAACTTCATCCTAGATGAGAGCTCCAGATGTTTAGCAAAAGGCACACTTAGTAGCCACTTTAAAAGTCCATGGGGTCAACCCTAAATCTCTTTGCTAGTGGAAGTCTTGAGTATATATAGTTATTTATCATTATTGTTATGTCTCAAGTAGGATAATCCGTAATAGGATCATTGTCACTTAATAATATACACTAGGCATCTTTTTATGTCAGTTTATGGCTTGCCGTTATTTATCCCAAGAGCTATAATTCTAGCCAGAAGGCATACCGTTATATGGATATACCTGAATTTTCTTAACCAATTCCCTGTTGGCAGACACTGGGGTCATTCCCAATTATCTGCTACTACAAGTAAGACTGCAGGCGATATCCTTGTGCATTATTATGCCTCTTTGTTTCTGTTTCTATAGGCTGATTTTTTAAAACTAAAGCTGTTGGGTCAAAGGACATGAATATTTAAAATTTTAATAGGTTTTGCCAAATTGTCCTCCCAATTTGCCTTCCTATCAAGACAGATTGGCAGCGAGGACTGGTGACAGCACGGTTGTCTGCTGTCCATAGCCACAAGACATGAGCTGGAGGAGGAAAAGTAGCAGAACTGGACAGCTGATTGCCAAGGTCACCACCAGGGCACTGCTGGGCTGGGCCTCAAACCGAGCTTGGTACAGGCTTGCCTCTTCTCTGTGAGTGAATCAGATGGGAGGTGGGGCCCGTACTGATAACATTTTCCAGAATCTGAGATGCAACATTTGAGTCAAATACCAGTTAGACCACTGAGCATATGGAGAAAAGATAACCCTCACGCAGGTTTGTGCAACCACTATGGAAAACAGTGTGGAGGTTCCTAAAAAAATGAAAAATGGAACTACCTGATGACCCAGTGATTCCACTTCTGGGTATATATCCAAATAAACCCAAACCACAAATTTGAAAGAATATATGCACCCCTACATTCATTGCAGCATTATTACAATAGCCAAACTATGGAAGCAACCCAAGTGTCTACCAATAGACCAGTGAATAAGGAAGATGTGGTACATATATACAATGGAATATTACTTGACCATAAAAAGAACAAAATCTTACCATTTGCAACAGCCTGGATGGGCCTAGAGGGTATTATGCTAAGTGAAAAAGTGAGTCAGAGAAAGACAAATACCATGATTTTACTTATATGTGGAATCCAAAGAACAATATAAATGAATAAACAAAACAGAAACAGACTCATAGATACAGAGAACAGACTGATGGTTGCCAGAGAGGAGGAGGGTTGAGGGACTGGGTGAAAAAGGTGCAAAATAGTCATGGGGATGAAACATACAGCATAGGGAATATAGTCAATAATTGTAATAACTTTATATGGTATCAGGGGAGTACTGGAAATACCAGGGGGAACACTTTGTAAAGTATATGATTGTCTAACCACTATGCTATCCACCTGAAACTAATACACAATAATATTGAATGTAAACTGTAATTGGAAAAAATGAAAGAAAAACTGTAATAGTTAAGCCAGTAGGAAGACATGGACACATGTGCATTGTTGGAGGGGTCTTGGGCCCTGGGAGGCTAGACCTCCTAGACTCCTAGTCACCCTGTTGATGCTTTCTGGTTGGAAAATAAACTTACAGAGCTGGCAGCACCTTGAAGATCATCGACTTGAACACCCTTTATTTTACTGAGAGGCAAAAAGGGAGGCCCTGAGGGTGAAGTGACAATTAGGTTAGTGGCATTGGTGTGGCCTATCCCTGGGGACTCCTGTCTCCTGACTAGTGCTTTCTCCCCTGTATCCTATTACAGACAAAGGACTTGTCTTTTGTCTGACCCTGAGATGGAGGGGAGTGGGATGGGCAGGAAGTGATTATCATAAAGGTAAGGAGGAAAGAAACCAGCACTTACTGAGCATCCACCATGGATGGTTCCTTCACAGATGTCATCTCATTTAAACCTAACAACTCATGGCATAAGTATTCTGCCCATATTTGGGAGCATGGGGGAAAGGAAGCAGTTGCTTAGAGTCTCCAGTGCATTGCTGATATGGTGGGTTAGGCTTGTTAAAGCCCAGGGAACAATGATAAGCTCTTGAATAGGGATGTGGCCAAGAAATCAAAGAGTCCCTGGACCTAGAGAGAGCATGAAGGGGTGTGCCTGAGGGTACACAGCTTTCCATGGTGAAAGCGGCTTTAGATCTGTCCTGCTTGCCAGTCTGCATGCTTTCCGCACTGTTCCCTCTGTCACATGATAATAGCGTTCATTGTTTTACTACCCCTGCCCTTACGGTGTTTCCCAGAGACTGAGTGTTAATTTAGATCACAACCGTCCAGAAGACAGGATTCTATCTGGGGATGGGCTTCATGGAGTGTTCACACAGTTAAGGACGATAACTAGACACGATTTGGCTTCACTGACAAGGGCAGGGTCTACTGGCTAAAGGGTCAGTGAAAGTGTATAACCAGTGGATCAAAACATTTGAACTTTGTCCAAGGGGCTTTGCTTGCCCAGAGCAAAATCCTTCCCATCTTTCCTTCATGCCCCACAAGCCATTCATCAGCAAATCCCCAGAATATACCTGGGGTCTGACCACACTATCGACACCACTACCATTCCAATCCAAACCCTGCCATCTGTTGCCTGGATTATTGTAATAGCTTCCCAATTGGCCTCTTTCTGGTCTTGCTCCCTCTCAGTAGCCAGGATGATTGTTTTCTGCTCGCCTCTGCTCAGATGCCTCCAGTGGCTTCCCAGCACATGGAGCGTGAAAGCTGCCCTCCCTACCACAGCTATAGTTTCCTGACTGCTTCTCCAACCACCTCTCTGTCTCTCTCCTCCTCCCTCTCTCTTTCTACTATTTCTTTTTTTTAATGTATTTTTATTGATTTCAGAGAGGAAGGGAGAGGGAGAGAGATATAGAAACATCAATGATGAGAGAGAACCATTGATTGGCTGCCTCCTGCACACCCCATACTGGGGATGGAGCCCACAACTTGAGCATGTGCCCTGACCAGGAATGGAACGCTGACCTCCTGGTTCATAGGTTGGTGCTCAACCACTGAGCCACGCCGGCTGGGCCCTACTATTTCTTTAAGAAGCTGAAGTCCATCTAGCTCTTGTCATAGTTTTTATCTGTAATGCTCATCCCCTAGATGGTCCCATGACTTCCTTCTGTATATCATCTTGAGATGTTAACTCAGAGAGGCCTTTCCTGGCCACATTTTCTAAAGGAGGCTCCCTACTCTCAATGTCACTATTCCTCTATCCTGCCTTATTTTCTAAAGCATTTACCACTGTTTGAAATTGTACTGGTTGTTGTGTATGTCTTTTGTTTTCATCTTCCTCACTAAAATTTACAAGAGTTGGAGGTGTGTTTAGTTCATCAATGTATCTTCAATGCCTAGGAGAGTGCTGGGCACAGTTAGATGCTCAATAAAAATTTGTTGAGTACATAAATGAATGAATGAGTGCTAACACCATGACATATATGAGAGGAAAAGTGTACAACTAACCTCTTTTCCATTGTCCATAGGTGGGTTTACCATAGCAAAGTTCTCATTCCAGGCTGGCTTTTCTCAATTATGCAGAGGATTTCAGGGCAATGTTCCTCAAAAGCATGTCATATTTGCTATGGAAATGCAAATCCATTTGGTATTAGGTTCTCAGAGCTGCCAAAACTGGGTGGCTTAAGACAACAGAAACATATTCTTTCTGGAATCTAGAAATCTGAAATCAAGGTGTCAGCAGGACCCTGACTGGAGACTCCGGAGTGAATCCTTCCTTGCATCTTCCTGTCTCTGGTGGCGGCTGGCAGTCTTTGCGTCCCTTGCCTTCCAGTTGCAACACTACAATCTCTGCCTCTGTCATCACGTGGCATTCTCTTTTTCGGTCTCTCTCTTTTATAAGGACATCAGTCTTGTTGGATTAGGGCCTTCCCTAATGATTTCACCTTGATCACATCTCCAAGGACCTTATTTCCAAAAAAGGTCACACTCATAGGTACTTCCACATATCTTTTTGGGGGACACAGTTCAACCCATAACACATGTTAATATCGGTGGAGGCAAATTATACAAATGCCTTCTAATGTTGAAGACCATATTTAATTGGCTCTGACATACTTAAAAAAGACATTTTAAAATCTCAAAATCAGAATGCATCCTACATGGTAGTTTGGATTTCCTACTGCTTTGAGCGATGCTTCCTGGAGCTTTCTGCTCAGAGCACGGAGGTCTGTGTTACCTGGAACTCCACCTGCCTGTCTCCTTCCCCTTCCTTGTGTTACTGAGCTGCTGCTACATTTAACGAAAGAACAGAAATAAAATAATCTTTCCTAGCAACTTGCTCTAGAGAAGCCACTTGTGCACTCATAGTGCAGTTAAGCGTGAGATGTTTTGTTTTTGGATGACTCACCCAGCCAGGTGACTGCGCTGGAAGATCAGGCACTGCCTGAGTCACTCTGTGTCCCCATGGACCTAATTAGTGATGAGCCAAAAGTCAGTGGCAGGGCTGGGGACCCAGGCCAGAACTCTCTGGCAGACAGTAAGAGAGATATCCCTCGTGTTTACAGTACGAATCATCCTCCCTTCCCACTAACACGTCTGCCTCTGACAGCCCTCTCCTGAAAACCCCTGGTCCCACGAGGGTGGCCTGTTTCTGCGTTCCGACATCCTGTCTCATTGGACAGCATGTCCTCAAAATAGCTCTCATTGACGCATTATGACTTCCATTGGTTCCAACTCCCTTCCTTGTTTTTCTTTTTTCTCCATTTTCCCCACCCTTTGTCTCTTTTCTGGTTCTGTGAATGGGGCTGAGGTGCCAAACCATAGCTTTCTACTACTTTCCAGGCAAACTTCTTGGCTGCCCTTGTCTATTGTTTCTAACTGGCCTGCTCTGCTTGGCCATCCCTCCTAGCTTGGATTTTTGAACACCCAACATTCCTCACTCCATTTAGAAGCCAGATCTGAGGATTGATCATTGTCTTCTAGCCTGAGGCTTTCTGGCTCCATGCCCTCACTACCCCGGTGTTCAGGGTGTAGAACTGTCTTTAGGAGGGGAAAAAGAAAGTAAAACCTTCACCGCCTGAAACAGCTCACCTGCAGGATAAAACAACAACAACAAAAACAACAGCGCCCAGCTGGTGTGGCTCAGTGGTTGAGCATCGACCCATGAACCAGGAAGTCATGGTTCAATTCCCAGTCAGGGCGGTGTGTAGAGGCAGCCGATCGATAGGTCTCTCTCATCATTGATGTTTCTATCTCTCTCTTCCTTCCTCTCCGAAATCAATAAAAATACATTTTAAAAAACAATAGCAACTGTGGAAGCATTTGTTGAGTGCTTTCTCTGAGCCAGCCGTTGTGCTCAGAGTTTGACAGATTGGTTCATTGAACCTTTTAATCACCTCGTGAGGACCAGGGCCAGTCCCCCTGTTTCCTTGCTCTGGCTAAACTGTTAGAGAGGAAAGGGGTGGTAGGAGTTGTTTGTTTTCGGCAATGACAGAGTTCTGATGAAGGACTTCTTCCAGTCACTTCTCCAGCAGGGCTGAGTCTGGGCCCCGGAGGCTGAACAGGAACATAGGCCTTATGAATGACTGGAAACAGAGACCCAAACTCCTTCCACATGTTCGGGAGGGAGGGGTGGCTTCAGGACAGCAGCACATTGAATCAGCATGGCCCAGGCACAGAGACTTCTGATGAGTCCATCACTTTCAGCCACTGCATTCCAGGAACTTGCCCTTGATGGCAGGCCTTGGTGGGGGGTATTGGGGGTGGTTGTTATTGGTTCTCACGAAATCAACCTGTGATTCATTAAAAAGAGATGTAAGGGGAACTGGGTAGCCATCACTCCCCAGGCATAACTTCCTAAAGAACAAATCCCAGCAGCACTTCATCCTCCGAGGTCAGGGACTGCCCATTCACAAGGAGGGGTCTTGCTGTTATTTACTTCACATCTGAGAAGGCTTTCTATTGTGGCTGCAAGTCGAGGACTCATAGGGAAATGCTAAGTTGAGAATGAATGGGTAAATGTATACACTGGGAAAATTTTTTCAACAATAAGTTGACAGTGTACTCCATGGTCACGTCCTTCTCACTCTTCACGTGGTCTCCTTTCCCTGGTGAAAATCGATGGCATTTATGTCCAGAATTACCCTTCTGGATGCCAATCCCATTGCAAACTTCACAATGGGAAGCAGATTCCTAAAATAGTTCAGGCTATGCTCCTCTCAGAACTCTGCCAATAAGAGGGGCTGTGTTCATGTCTGGCTGGAGAAAGAGAAATTGTGATTCAAAATTGGTTAAGGTTCTGCAAGGCAATAAACCCTAACCTTTGGGGATTCCCTTTCCTACCAGACAGAAATCACGTGTGTTGCTGCTGGGTAAGAATCATATATCTCGTTCTCACCGAGAATCATTTCCATTGTTATTGATTTTCTGTAAGTGCACCTCTACTCTTGAAGAGTTGCATTCTAATTGATCGAAGTCAAATAAAGGTACACACCACTAGAAAGTCAGATAATCCCTAAGCATGTGGGTCTACTAGTCAACACCCTGAATTATATCAAGGGCACCGAGTATTATTTCCAAATTTTTGATAATTTTTCCTAACACCTCTCTCTCTCTCTCTCTCTCTCTCTCTCTCTCTCTCTCTCTCTCTCTCTCTCTCTCTCCATTTTCTTGGTATGCTTTTGTCCAGAAGTTGGAAGGGAGAGAGTTCAGTCACACTATAATAAAATGGACTGAGACATTCAGCTCAATGAGAAGTTTTGGAGACAATGGGAAAACATCCTAGCTGTCAAAATGGTTTCTCTCCAATAGATTTGCTAGTCTCACCAGCTCGGGGCAAAGAGGCCACTTTAGCAAACTGGATAAAGGAACTGTCAGGATAACTGGGTCATGGGAAGAATGGGTTTTTCTCATTTGCTCCTTATATTGGAAAAAGGCGTTCCTGGAGCACAGAAGGGTTCACCTGGCCGAGCTAGGGAAAGCAAGGAGGATGGTGGCTTTCTGTCCAAGTAAAAACCTGAGGTTTCCTTCCAGGCTGGGCTTCTCAGGGCTATTTTGGGCCCTCTGTTTGTCCCTGCTCCTCCCCCACCTGCTTTTCCACTTTCCTTTGACAGTATGAAGACTGTTGACAGTTGAGTACTTCTCCCTTACCTCAGTGAATTCTTGTACACATCCTGTGAGATAGATATTATCATTTCATAGAGGTTATTGAGTTGCCCAAAGTCATGACACAGGTAGTTAGAAGAGCATTCAGAATTCAAGTACAGGCTTTCCAACATGTTCTTCCAGCTTATATCAGTCAGCCTTTTCTAACATTTCTGCAATTCTCCCTGGAGCATTCTATGCTTGGATCCAAAGATATATGTATTGGGAAGTTTGATAAGATTCCAGAAATTTTTTTTTCTGGTAGGCCCATGGGAGCCTTTCATGGCCATCCCAGCCCCCCAATATTTAGGTTGCATGTTAATGTTAGTGCATCAGGGCTTTGGAGCCCCTGTGTAATGGCTATGAATACATCATCAGAATAATTGGAGAAAGGACACATTGCCATTGCTCTGGGCCTCAGATTTTCATTTGCACAGTGTAGGTGTCAAACCAGTTGCTAATTCAAGCCTTTCCATCACTTATGAGCTGACACTTGGGTCCATGGCTCAGCCTTGCTCCATCACCTGCCATCACTGTGGCCTCATCAATGTCGGTCAGTGATGCGTTTCTCCTGACCTTCCTCATCCTTCTTCATATCAAACAGCATGTATTTGGTAAATGTCTGTGGTCTGGTTAGGGTGAGATGGTGTGCATCTGAGAGCTGTAAACCTGGGCATTTGGAAAAATTGGGAAGGATGGGGCAGGCCTGTTACTTTATCAAGTCAGATCAGGGCTAATGCCTTCGTCTCTCTGTTGCAGGACCAAACATCTGTACCACACGAGGCGTGAGCTCCTGCCAGCAATGTCTGGCTGTGAGTCCCATGTGTGCCTGGTGCTCAGATCAGGTAAGGAGCAGACACTTAACCTTACTTATTTCCCAGACTTAGCTGTTTTTGTGCAGGAACAGACCCATGGGAGATCTAATTCAGATGCTAGTTCAGGCCTTCCCATTGATGGATGCTGAAGTGAGCTGTTATGGGGTGCTGCTGGGAAGGCAATCCAGGGTTCATCACATGGCCCGGGGCCCTGGCCAATTTGGTTGGTCCTCCTGGACTTGCTGTAGCCATTGCCACCCTTCACCACACTTTGCTTACTTCTTGTTGGGGTGGAATACTCTGCAGAAGTAGAGCCTCAGACCTCAAAGGGAGAGGCAGGAGAGGATTATAGTTTCACTGGGGATGCTGGTTTACAGACATCCCAGAATATTAAAAGGCAAATAAAAAAGGACCTTGCCCTTGTGTGGGGGGAATGTTTTGTCAGAAGGTATTTTCTCTTTTCTTTTCCTCTCTGATGATGGAGCCCCAGGACTTTACCTTTTATTTTTCTCTCTCTCCTCCTTTTCTCCTTCTTTTCCTCTCCTAGGTGTCAATGAGGGAAGGACCAATTTGATGAAGATGGGTGGGTGACAGGAAAGGGTTAGCTGTGTCTAGGCAGAGGGTTTGTTGTGTCTGGGGCCCTAGGGAATGAGTGTGTCTGGGGGAATGGCTGTGTTTGTGGCTGGGACAGGAATTTGGAGCTGGCAAGACCTATTTGAGTTGTGGGGGGGTGGGGGGGGTGGGGCGGGGAGAGTGTGGCTGGAGAGTTTCCAGTGATTACAGAGTTGGAGGCTGAGTCATTGGCCTGGCCCCCAGCAGGTGGTTACCTGAACTCCTGGCATGGCTGTATGTATCTCAGTCATCTGAGGCGCCCTCTGTCACGATAGCATGTTCTTGCCCTCGGCAGTTTTGGGACTGCTCTAACCCAGGCTCTCATTCTCTCTGCTTCTCTTCCCAATCTACTGAGTTTCCTAAAAAGGCAACTTCCTGACAGGCTGGTGGTGGCGGGGGTGGGTGTGTGGGAGTGGGAGGCTGTGTTTATGCCTCTACAAGGGGACTGATTGCCAAAGGCAGAGGCCAGCTCAACACACTGCTTTGGCCTGTGTGCAATTCAGCACGGGAACTGCTTCCAGAGGCAGCTGCCCAACATCTGGGCCACATTGACTTCATTTAGCAAATGAAACATTCCCTGGGGCTGCGAGTGGGGGTGCAGAGGGGGATGGGTGAGCTGTTCCCCTCCACCCCAAAGGTTCTCCACCCCTCTGGGCTGAGCTGGCTGCTCAAGTGTGATGTGGTCTCCTCCCTTCTCATTTGCCATATCCTCCTTCCCTTAGTCACCATCCTGATAGTATTAAGTTTCTTTTACAAGGAAGTTGGAATTCTGTAGCTGAATCCTGGAAGATGGGAGAGCTAGATGAGGAGGGTGCCTTATTGGATGGATGGCCTGAAGCTGGCTGGGGCAGTGGGGTAGCCACAGGAGCAGCTCAGTATCTTCCTCCCTCCTTTTTCTCCCAAAGCAAGAGAAAGTGGAGACAACTATGGCCCAGAGGAGTCTGGGGGAAAAGAAAACATATTCTTTTTAAAAAAATAAAATATATTTTTATTGATTTCAGAGAGGGAGAGAAAGAGAGATAGAAACATTAATGATGAGAGAGAATCATTGATTGGCTGCCTCCTGTACACCCCACACTGGGGATTGAGCTGCAACCCGGGCATGTGCCCTGACAGGGAATCGAACCCTGACCTTCTGGTTCATAGGTTGACACACAACCACTGAGCCATGCTGCCTGCGCAAGAAAACATATTCTTAGAGTGTCTGTCACCTTTCTTGATCTGCATAGGGACAAGATATGCTGAGGATTAACCCAATGAAGCCCCTAGGATTCATAACCCGATTTCAGAGATACAAATGCAGATTATTTATGATGACCCTGGTGAATTTTGTCTCCTGGGAAAGACCAGGGGAGGGCAGGGTTTGAAGGTACAGGGTAAGATAAAAGCATAAGGTAGGACCAGACAAGGAATGGGGGGTGTAATCAGAGAGGAAATGGGTACACTAGGACCAAAAGCAATTAATGAGGGGAGGAAGAAAGTCCAATAAGATATTCTCTGGGAGAATGCAATATAAACAGGAAAGTGGGGGAGGTCAAAGGTTTAGCGAATGACTACAACTATCTCTGAGCTAGAGGGAGAAGGGGAGGGGAGGAAGAGCAAGGGAGGAGGGGGAGAGGAGGATATGGGAGGAGCCCCTTGTGAGACAAAACACATCAGCCAGGGAGGACTGGGAGGTGGGAATCCCAGGCTGTAACCTGAACATGGCTGTTATTTTTTCCTGACGTTTCCCCTGCAAAGGCTGTTTAACTGTTGAAAGTGCCTTGGCTGTTGACTTAAAAAAACCAAAAGTGAGCCGTGGGGGCCATTTTGTATGTGATTTGTTGATTAGTTGACCCTGGAGAGCCCGCTGCTTCTGCCTCCCCTACCTTGGCTGTTGTAGGCAGGATTGGCAGAGTCTGGAAAAACAACTGGTTGGGCTCAGCATTCCCTTGGTCCTCGAGGACAGCAGCTCTGGGTGTGTATAGCAAGCATTGGCCCCACAATAGGAAAACATAGCTAATGTGGATGAGTGCAGAGTTTTGGGCCCATCGCATAGGGTGTGTTCTTGGGGGGTTGGAAACTGACATGGGTTGGGGTGGTGTTCTGTCCTTGGGCTGTGAATCTAGCAAAGAGGCCGGCCTCACACAGAGATTCAACTTATGGTCTTGACCTCATTGGCTCCATGTTGGAATCTAAACCCTTCCAATCTTGCCTGGTGGTGAGAATGACCTGGGGTGTTGGTTAAGTATAAAGGTTCCCAGGATGAATCCTGTATCTACTACATCAGAATAGGTTGTTATGATAGCAAGTTTGGTAAATACTGCTAATTGAAAGGGCTGATCGTCGGGGCCATGGTGGGTCAGGTGGAGCTAAAGTTGCCAGATAAAATACAGGACACCCAGTTAAATTTTAATTAAAGAAGAAATAAGTTTTAGTATGAGAATGTCCCAAGAATTTGCTAAATTTGGCAACCCTGAGGTGGAGGGAAATACTAGGAATTTTTATATAGCCCTGACTGCACATAAGGAGGTGGACCAGCTCACACTCAGCTTGACATCCAAGGATGAAGAAGAATGGGTTTGGGTCTAGCAAAGTACAAGAATCCAATAGGAATTACTATGTTCTTCTCTGCATCTCTGGGGAAGGGCTTAGGCCACTATTCAGTTCCTTTTTATTTACTAACATCATTTCATTCTTCTCCGCTGCTTTTCTTTTCTTTCTGGTTTTTGTTTTTTTATGTTTTGTTTTGTTTTTTAATCTGGAGGATAAATGTTTATCTTGAGAGTTTTGCTTTAACTTTTTATTGCAAAAAAAGTATAATATTAAAAGTGTTTCTCTGTGAAACAATAGGTGTGAATACTAATAACCATGAACTAAAATGCTTTCCTTTCCCCTCCTCCTTTCTGTCTCCTCCAAACTCCATTCTTTGTACATTCAACTGATTTCTTATTCTCACTGGATGTCAATCTAGAGAACAATGTTAATTTATTTGGGGTTGGGTGTTTAGTAGCTCTCTGGGGGGGGGGGGGAGTAAGTACCAGCACATATTATTCTTTGTCCTCCAAGAACAGAGTACACCAAAATGGTAGTAGTTATAATGCTAATAGTGGGAAAGAGTCCCCTTCTATTTGCATTTATTTGTTTATGTATATCATACCTAAAGGATTTCAATATGTTTGGCTTATTTTGAGATTTTTGTATTTGGAAAGCATTTCACATTCACAGCCTTATTTTAATCCCCTGACCAACCCCGTGAGATAGGTAGGGCAATGACGGTTATTCATGCTGTACCTTCCCAGTTTCCAAGATGGGGTTCATGGAGAATGGGAGTAACAGCATGTGTCACTCTCCCAGGAGGAGGGCTCAGCTCACACAGCACATGGGCCAGAACCTCCCACCTCTTTGCTTCAATCTTCCTCTGGGTCTTGGTTATTTTTGCCCATTTTGTGTAACAGCCGGTTTCAGTGGGAACTGAAACTTTAATATTCCACCCTTCCTCCTCCTCTCTGAGTAACCTGGAGACATTCTTTCTATCCACTCAGCCTGGACTATTGAGAAAAGGAATGTTGGCCAAGTGTATTGAGGTCACTGCCTTGGTATTCTTCTGGGGCAAGAGGCTCTCAGGGAGAGCGTGGCCGAGGAGCAGGCCTGCTCTGTTCCTGACCTCTGGTGTCAGTGACCACAAAGCAGGAGGGGGGGGGATGGAGACAGTTTTTGTTTCTTAGTGTTTATATTTCTAAGGAAGCTCATAACAAACCATAAGGACAGTCAGCAAGGCTTAGCTCTTCAAACCTTCCAATATGCACTGTCCCATTAGAAAATGGGGTTCTGGAAACCAAACTCCAAACTCCTAACATTTCCTCTCTTTGCTGCTGCAGCTTGAAGATGCAGGATGGCCTTGCTGCTCTCATTCAGTGTCCTGGTCTCACCCCTCCCTCTCTCCTTCAGCATCTGTCTCAGTCCTGGAAAGACTCAGCTCCTCGGTGCTTCTTGTTCTATGCAGTCATTGCCTTTTTTGGAAGGGTTTCTCCCTGGGGCTTAGTGGGCAGCTGGAGTCCGAGATAAGGTAGGGAGTTTTCCGAGCAAGAAAGAGACTGCTTCCTGAGGGAGAAGCTTCGGGAGAGATGGGCAGGGGCAGCAAGAGGCGTTTGGGCACAAAAATGCGAACTGTTCATGAGTTCTGTCCTCTGTCCTTCTGTCCTCGGCCAGAGCTGAGTGCCGAGAGGGGATTTTCATTTCTCTCAGAGGCTTGGGGGATCTGTGCTGCCCCTGTTGGAACCTTCTGAGTCAGGAAGGTTAAGGCTTATGCACTGTTTCCCATTGCTGATGTCATTTCTCGACCACATACCTGGGAGAAAGAAGGAAGATGCTGGCTTCTGAAGGCTCTTTCTACTTTTTGCCTGGGCCAGGGCGGTCCTCATGCTGTTTGTCCTAGTGCATTCAGGCTGCTGTAACAAACATACCATGGACTGGGTGGCTTAACAACAAACATTAATTTTTACAGTTCTGGAGGCTGAGAAGTCCAAGATCAAGGTACCGTCTGCGTCATAGATGGCTGTCTTCTTGCTGTGTCTTCACATGGCAGAGAGGCCAGAGAGCTCTCGGGCTTGTTTTGAAGGGCACTAACCTCAGTCAAGAGGGCTCCACTTCGTGACCTAGTCACCTTCTCAGGCCCCACCTCCTAATTCCTTCACCTTGAGGGTTAGGGTTTAACGTATGAATTCTGGGTGGACACAAACAATCAGGGTGTAGCCCTATGGTGTTGTTCATCTCTCCACCCACCTTGGGAAGCCATTCAGCCCATCAGAGGAGGGCTGGGCAGGAGAAGGAGGGAGATTTCTAGCATCATGAGGGGTTTTAGGCTGTGGAGTCCTGACTTTTAAAACATGAATAGCCCCTAGTGGCCCAATCCCTCTCCTGAGCTACCAGTCACCTGAGGGGGCTAAAGAGGCAGAATGTGATCTATCCTTCCCCTACCTCCCACATCCTCATCCTGCATTCTGTTCCCTACCTGGGGCGTTCTCTGGTGTGGCTCTTCCCGGGCCCATCACTTCCTGCTTCTCTGCCTGGGTTCTCACTCTATGCAGAATGTAATACCATTTATCATTTTGTGAGGAGAATTGCAGTCAGACAATCTAATTAGCATCTCACTTCTGCCACTTCCTAGCTCTGTAACTTTGGGCAAGTCACTTAATTTCTTAGATTTCTTACCTGTAAGATTGGGTTCCTCGTTTGTGAAGTCTCCCAGCCTCAGGTTCCTCACTTGTAAAAGGAAAATAGTTCCAGTGTTACAGAGCTGTAACCAGGAGGCCCGCAGTAACCCATGCAAAGTGCTTAGCACAGTGCCTGCCATGCAGTAGGTGCTCCATAAACGTTCACACTAGTTGTTGTGGGATATCGGTATGACTTAGTCAGCTGACTTCTGGAAGTGGTTGTGAGAGGGGTGGGTGGAGATTGAGGTTTGGTTTGAGGGCTTGAAGGCCTAGATATTGTGAAATAGGTCCAGGGTGGGGTTTTCCAGATTTCCTGCCAGTCCCTCCAGCCTGCCAAGGAGCCCCGATGGACTTGTGCCCACACAGCGTTGGCTAAATTTACTGGATGTCAGAGCAGGAAGGGACTGAACACACCCAGTCCTCTAAGCCCCTTTTGAATAGGTGAGGAAACTGAGGCCAACAGGAGTGAAATGAGTTATTTGAGGTCACATGCCTAGTTCGTGGCAGACCTAGGATCGAACCTATTTCCTGATTTCCAGTGTTCTTTCCAGTGCAGATGTCTCCCATTCAATACTCAGGTGTAAACACACACAGAGCTCCAGAGGGTGGGATACACACCAGGGTTTTTGGAAGGGTGATCAATTGGCTCTCTGTCCAGGGTGAGGGAGGAAGCTTAAAGTGATAGGATGGACTCTGGCCAGTGATCTGGCACCATGGGACTTGCCCAAGCTTGGGAAGCTTATTCAAAGTTAATTTATCCAGGAACTATTTACAGAGCATCTTAATAATAAAAGGCTAATATGCAAATGGTCATGAAGCCCTCACGTGTAACGACCAATCAGTAGGAGGCTGCATGCACAGCAGGTGTGGGTGGGCAGGGACTTGCAGCATCAGGGACTTGCATGAAGCTCGCGTCCCCGCCCCCGGCTCCAGGCCCAGGGATGTGAGGCTCACGGAGGCCTACCTCTTTGGGGCGATGGATTGTGAGGCTCCCGCACTGTGACAGGGCACAGGCCAGGCTGGGGGGAGCCCCCCGCACCCCGAGTGCACGAATTTCGTGTACTGGGCTACTAGTCTCATAATAATAGCTAACCTTCATTAATCACTTATTCTGTGGCAGGCACCATGCTACGAGTTTTACCTGCATTGTCTTATTTTGTCCTGCATAACATCCCTGTGAGGCTGGGGCTGTTACTGTCTCCACGGTATCGCTGAGGAAACAAGGTGTGGAGCGTTTAGGTGACTCATGCTAATCACTAGCTAATAAGAGGTAATGCTGAGATGTAGTCTCAGTCAATCTGCTCCTATGTGCTTAGCCCCTACTCTCTGCTGCTGCCCAGTACCTCTTCCCCCATCACCTCTGTGGTAAGTCCTGGTTTGGGAACTGGGAGTAGAAAAGGAACAGCCCCTTCCCTCATAAATCTCAGATCCTAGTCAGTGTCTTAATGCAGTCAGCTTCCAAACTGCTTTGATCTTGACCTTCAGAAAGAAATTGCATGTCATTATGTATTTTACATATTATACCCTACTCCCAAACATATACATGTTTCACAAAACAATATTTACTTTTGCCATTTATGTACTTTCATACTTTCTATTCTATTCTATTGCATTTTATTTGATAAATAGATGGTTGAGACCCACTTCATTGATTTTTAGGACCCACCGTGGGTTGCATTTCAGATTTGGAAAAGCAGTAGCTTAACAGGCATCGTACTGAATTGGCTCTCTTCCTGGCTACCAATCCACGAGACAGTACTCACCCAACCTTTCTGTGGCCTCAGTTCTCTCCTTCTGTATAATGGATCACACGAGTTCATTTATGCTGGTTCAGCCCCAAAATGCTGGATAAGCTCTCAGCCATTGGGAGGCAGCAGGGCCTGCAGGAGGCGGAGAACCACCGTGGCTCCAATTACAGGGCTGCCCCTTGGGCTCCTGTTTTACAGACCCTGACTCCGGGCTCACCCCGCTGTAACCTGAAGGAGAACCTGCTGAAGGATAACTGTGCCCTGGAGTCCATCGAGTTCCCCCTCAGTGAGGTCCGCATCTTGGAGGCCAGGCCTCTCAGCGACAAGGGCTCTGGAGACAGTTCCCAAATCACTCAAGTCAGTCCCCAGAGGATTGCGCTCCGGCTCCGGCCAGGTAGGGATGGGCACACTGTGGGGAGACACCGGGCAGATGCACACAGGGCACAAGGTGGAGGTCTGATCAGGAAGCGTTGGGGAAGACACTCGCAATGGTAATGGTGCAGGAAGAGAAGGATGTGGGGAACGGTGTGGGCAGGAGAATGGAAGATGTTGGGACTTGGCGTCAGAAGATGGGAGTTTGAATCTTGACTCTCCCATATATTAGTTATTATATTAGTTATTTGAACTTGGGCAAGTTACTCATCCCATATATTAGTTATTTGAACTTGGGCAAGTTACTCAACCCTTCTAACATAGTAGGGACTCAAAAAACGTTTGTCCCTACTTTCCCCCAATGCCTATTTTGCCAAGCTTGTGCTTTGTGTTGAGGCTCAAATGAGATATAAGATGAGAAAGCAATTTATAAGCCCCCTTTCCGTGTGAGATTTGGGGCAGGGACATGGGGGCAAAGAGAAGCAGAGGGAGGAAGAATTAAGCTAAGAAACAGGCTTTTTGAAGCATTGATTGTGACTTTTCTGATTAAATCAAGACTGTAAGAAAGCACCTTCTATGTGTAAGTCATGTGGGTGCTATGGGTTCAGCCTTTTCTAGAGTTTGAAGTATAGTAACTACCACAACTTCAATGACTCAAGGTAGTAGACTCTCAGGATCCAGAGGATTAGGCAGATGGGCAGAGAAGGTAGAGAATATTAAAATGGAAAAGGTTAAAAATGGGAGGGTCAAGAGATTGGAAGGGGAAGGGGGAGAGGAGAAGGGACCAGGGTTTTCAAGTTTGGTTTGGTCAAGAAGTTTCTTAATCCTGTGTCCATCCAAATCCATTTGTTAAGTCTTTGAGAGAGAAGAGGAGAAAAACTAACATCCTTCTGTCGTCTTCCAGATGATTCGAAGAGTTTCTCCATCCAAGTCCGGCAGGTGGAGGACTACCCTGTGGACATCTACTACTTGATGGACCTGTCTTACTCCATGAAAGATGATCTGACGAGCATCCAGAACCTGGGTACCAAGCTGGCCTCCCAGATGCGCAAGCTCACCAGTAACCTGCGGATTGGCTTTGGGGCCTTTGTGGACAAGCCTGCATCGCCATACATGTACATCTCCCCACCAGAGGCCCTCAAAAACCCCTGCTACGAGTAAGTCCTTCTGGAGAAGTCAAGGCAGGGCATGGGGGCAAAGAATATAGGGATAAGAGACTTAATCCTTCCTTAGAAGGCTCTTAGAAGCATTGATTGTGATTTTTCTAATTAAATCAAAGAAAATTTAAGGAAATACTTTCTATGTATAAGGCAAGTGGGTGCTATGGGATTCAGGGTGGGACATAGCTCCAGCATTTTCTAGGGTCTGAAGTGTATTAACTTCCACAACTTCTATGACTCAAGGTAGTAGATTCTAGGGTAGCTTTGTTGGCTATCTTCTGACCAAATCATATCTTCTCTCTACCTTAGTCTTCCTGTCCAGCAAGTGAGCCACCCTATTGATCTGAGTGTTGTGGCAAAAGGTCTCAAAAGCTGTTTGAAGACCTAGAAAAAAAATCTATCAGCTTCTTGGTCTTGTTCACAACTAAACTGGAAACAAGAGAATGCTGGGGGTAGCAGGAATAAGATCAAAAGTAGAGAGAAATTTATGGATAAGTAAATAGAGGAATTATGATTTCAGAAGGATTGATTTCATTGTTATTTTCATCATTGTTCTACTCATCAAGAGTATGAGTCTTCAAGGTTAAAATACTTATTATGTAATTGGTGGAGACTATGAAAATCCATAACAATTTTTAATGATGGTTTCTGAGCCTCACAAGTACAGATTTATTTTTGAGTTTTCAAAGTTATATGGTATGCCTTTTTAAGCTTCTGAGTTGTAAGGTTCCCCAGTTAAGATATCAGCCATCAATTAAACAAACAAACCATTGGGCTGGGGACAGAAATGCTACTGTCTGGCACAGATCTACCAACATTGTTATTGGTGAAACGTTTGCTTTATTGTTGTGTTAATGTTACTTTAGAGAAATATTAAATATAAGGTGATAGCAACAGCAAGAGCCTCTGAGCTAAGTGCTTTGTGTTAACTCATTGAAGCCTTACAATAACTCTTATGAAATATGTGCTCTCATTTCCCATTTTTATAAGTTAAGGGTAGAGAAACTTGCCTAGGGTTCCATGACTTATAAGTAGAGGAGCTGAGATCTGAACCAAGGCAATGTAGTTTTGCAGCTCACTCTTTTGCCCTCTAGGCTAGCAGGAGGTAAGGTCAATGTGGTCATTTGAGGGGTTTGGAGTCTAAACTGGGTAATCGTCTAGGACCTAGACTCTAGGTAATTTCCAGTTCTCTACAAATATGGATAATCCTGTTATCCATATTTGTTTCCCCTTTTTCCCCCTCCCACTCCCCATGTAGTCTTTCCCATCAGGCTGTCTGCTTAAATTATCTTCTTCCCTTCCCAGTATGAAGGCCACCTGTTTGCCCATGTTTGGCTACAAACATGTGCTGACACTAACTGACCAGGTGAACCGCTTCAACGAGGAGGTGAAGAAGCAGAGTGTGTCACGGAACCGAGACAGCCCAGAGGGTGGCTTTGATGCCATCATGCAGGCTACAGTCTGCGATGTGAGTTTGGAGGGCATGGAGTGCCGTGTGGTTAGTGCAGATCAAATGGGGAATGACGTGGTTCTACTGTGGGGATTTCTATGTGAAATAAGAGCTAGGAATTAAGCAGAGCTTCATAGGCAAAAATAAATAAATAAATAAAAATAAAAATAAAAATGAGTATAGGCAAAAAATTGCTCCTGATAAGCAACCTCTGCTTATATCTGCTCCCTGGCCAGAGCTGACAATTTTTGAACCACTTGGTAGCAGATGTTCTCTGGGAGAGCATTTACTCATCTTCTCTAGAAGTGTATCAGGATCAAGCTAGGTTAACTTAACCTCAGGTAAGCAGGAAGATGTTAAACAAGGATTTCTTCTAGCCCAGCTCAGCTCTGCAGATGCAGGTGGGTTTCTAAGCGGGCCATGTGATTATCACTGGAATTGAATTGTGTCTCTTGGCTGCTTGAACTAATCAGCCATGAGACTGTTTTCCTAAGAAACAGAAACCCCTGAGTTGGGAAATTTCAACTTGTGTTCCAAGGACTGGGACTGAGGCCCTTCACCAAGAGAACTTGTTCAGACCTTCAGGCAGGGAGGTCCTTTGGATCTTTGTTTTTTGCCAATGAGACATCTAAAATTGCTTTCTCGCCCTAGCTGGTTTGGCTCAGTGAATAGAGCGTCAGCCTGCAGACCGAAGGGTCCTGGGTTTAATTCGGTCAAGGGTACATGCCCGGGTTGCAAGCTCAATCCCCAGTGGGGAGCGTGCAGGAGGAAGCAGTTCAATGATTCTCTCTCATCATTGATGTTTCTATCTCTCTCTCCCCCTCTCCTTTTCTCTCTGAAAATCAATAAAAAAATATTTTTAAAGTCGCTTTCCCTCTTTTACCTTTTTTTTTTTTTAAACAGGAGAAGATTGGCTGGAGGAATGATGCATCCCACTTGCTGGTGTTTACCACTGATGCCAAGACCCATATAGCATTGGATGGAAGGCTAGCAGGCATTGTCCAGCCCAATGACGGGCAGTGCCACGTTGGCAGTGACAACCATTACTCTGCTTCCACTACCATGGTGAGGTTCTTGGTTTTTTTTTTGTTGTTGTTGTTGTTTTAAATATATTTTTATTGATTTCAGAGAGGAAGGGAGACAGAGTGAGAGATAGAAACATCAATGATGAGAGAGAATCATTGATTGGCTGCCTCCTGCACACCCCATACTGGGGATTGAGCCTGCAACCTGGGCATGTGCCCTGACTGGGAATCGAACTGTGACCTCCTGGTTCATAGGTCGATGCTCAACCACTGAGCCACGCTGGCCAGGTCATGTTGAGGATCTTGACACCACCTATGCTCTCCATTTACCATGGCCAGCTGCCCTAACCCAGGCAGAGTTTTTGTGTGAATATGAAAATGGAAGCCCTTCCTCTGGCCAGGGTTCAGGGCTCATTTCAGCCTGCCCTCACCCCCAACTGGACATTCTTATTCAGGGTACAACCTGTACAATCTGTAGTCAGGGCCTGGCTGTGATCAGTATTACCACTATCTCCACTGCCTCCAGCACAAGCAATAGCATCATAGCATCCAGAATGGACCCGGAGGACTTTTGCAGGTCCAGCTGGAAAGCAGGCCTTCTCATCTACTGCATGGATTAGCCCTTCTTGGAATACCATCCTCACTTTTGGTTATCAGAAGTAGACAGAGAAAAAAGAGACAAACATCATCAAAAGCATGGAGAGCTAGTCCTGTGAGGAAAAGTCTCAGAATCATTTAGCTTGAAAGAATGAAGGGTAAAGGATGATTTAGCTGAGATATGAGAAGCCTTCTTATAAGTTGTTTTCTATGATCATAGAAGGTTAAATAAGAGGAAAGGGATTTAAATGGAAACAAGAGAAATTGATGTATGCCATAAAGAGAATTTACAGATCCTCAGAGTGCTGATACTCTGGGTATCTTGGGGGAGGTCTGAACTCTTTATTTTATCTCTTAAAGACAATATAGCAACTACCTTGTCTAGGTAGCTTAAAATATACACCTGTGTTAAGGCAGGAGCCTAAGCTGGATGATCTCATGAGTTCCCTGGAAGGTCTAGGATCCCAGAGACATGTTCACAATTCACCAGCATCCCCATTGTGACTTGAATTCCTCGGTGTCAGTCATATCTAAGTAGAGCACTACCCAGCAATGGGTGAGTCAGTAACCACTGACACTTATTCTAGGTAAGACTCCTTACCAGGGGCTAAGGTAGATAAAGAGACTATATAGAGGTGCTACCCTTATGAAATTTTTGGTTTCGATGAGGAATGAGTTACCAATAACACCAGATGCATGCTTAGTGTTAAATGATCAGCACAGTCAATAAGGTCTTTATATATTCAAAGGAGGAAAGCTCCTCATGAGCTGGAATGGTCAAGGAAGGCCTCCTGGGGAAAGCAGGACCTGAACTGTGTCCCTAGGCAGGAGCAGGATTACCAAAAAGAAGGCCACTCTAGGTGGGAGAAAGAGAATAGGCCAGGTCAGTGGTAAGTGGAAGAGGGAGAGAGGTGAGTGGTGATTGGAAAGGAAAGGTGGAAGGACCACATGGTGGAGTATTGCAAGCACCAAGCGAAGGCATTTGTCAGTAGTTGCAAAACAAGCATCAAAACAAGGTCTAACAATACCTGGCCCATGGAAGCAGTTCCTTGGTATGAATGCACCGAATTCAAGCAGGAAAAAAGAGGTGCTTAGTTTTGACACCACCAGCCTGTACCTCTTCATTTAACCCTGGAATTCACAACTGGGTTTTTGCTGCTACTTGCCCCATTGCCTCACATTGATCACGGGGTGGAAAGGTTTATGTAAGTACCACCAATGTCTGGGCCATGGCTCAAGTCAGCCAAGGTCTAAGGCTTAGAGTCCAGAGATGGAAGTGAATAGACTTCTTAAGTAACTTCCACATCCTCCTTTATATATTGTATTGATTTCAGAGAGGAAGGGAGAGGGAGAGAGATATAGAAACATCAATGATGAAAGAGAATCATTGATCGGCTGCCTCCTGCATGCCCCCCACTGGGGATTGAATCCACAACCCGGGCATGTGCCCTTGACTGGAATCGAACCTGAGGACCCCACCCCACCCCAGTCCACAGGACAATGCTCTATCCACTGAGCCAAACCAGCTAGGGCTCACATCCTCTCTTTTTATAGGATTATCCCTCTTTGGGGCTGATGACCGAGAAGCTGTCCCAGAAAAACATCAATCTGATCTTTGCGGTGACTGAAGGAGTAGTCAAACTCTACCAGGTAACTATGCCATCAGGGCTTCCTAGAATGGGAGTGGAAGTGGGAGTGGGAGTGGGGCTGTGATGGGAGGACTTATCTTAGGGAACCAGCATTGACCATGGTTCCCAACCAGGAAAGATGCTCCTACAACCTGCTCCCAGGAGCTAATGATTCCTTTCCAGCTTTGACCTAGCAGTATGGGTGTTTGCTGTGGGGAAGGGAGCAAGTCAGTGGGGTAAGGGGTGTGAGAGGTGTTCTCTAATTTTGCTCAGTGCTGAAAAACTGCTAGATTTATTCCTGGTAGTGACAAGACAAATATCCTCTCTTTCTCCTCAATCTTCATTTCAAGACCCTTCATCTGATTAGGGGAGGGCATTTGGGGACCACCACCTTCATTCAGTCAGTCTTGTATATTTTCGTCTTCCTTTCTAGAACTACAGTGAGCTCATCCCAGGGACTACAGTGGGGGTTCTGTCTGCCGATTCCAGCAATGTCCTCCAGCTCATTGTTGATTCCTATGGGGTAAGTGTCTTACACTGGAAAAGGGCCGGCTAAGAGTGCACCTCACTTGGCATTTACCCAGGAGGACTCAGATTTGTGAGTCATGGCTGCCAGTTTACCTTGCACCCTTCCTCTTGTTCATCGAGGGGCCAGGTGATGGCCAGCACTGAGAGGAATGCAGCCTTCTGAGAAAGAAATGGCTCAGAATGGAAAGCCAGGGAGCTTGGGAACAATGGGGGAAGAGCTTAGAGGAGGTAGAAGGGAAAGAGAGGATGGGGGCGAGGATGAGAAAGGAGCAGAGTCCTGAAATTAGAGGAGGAGACTGAGTGAGGGAGAGCTGGGCTCCAACAAAAGAGAAAAAGAGGGAGCTGAGCCACAGGGAAGGTGAGGCTGATAAAAAATTAGGTAGAAATTGCTACTACCCAAGGTGACCAGCATTAGCACTTCCCTTTCGCGCAGCCAGGAGGCCTACAGGAGGGTGTGGCTGGTTTAGATGTTATCCAGACTCACCTAGACACAAGTGAGGAGAGAGAGAGGGAGCAGAGCCTGGGCCGGAAATATAGCAGGTAGCAGGCTCTTAGGGGGACTCTGGCAACTTCCAAGTGAACCTCAGCAGCTGGCACTGCAGGGTCAGTCCAGGGCCACCTGGGAGATTCTGCTTGGGGTGGAATTGGCACCTACCCATTTCCTCTCAGTCCATTTCCTTACCTTCTTTTGCTCAGAAAATCCGCTCTAAAGTCGAGCTGGAGGTACGTGACCTTCCCGAGGAGTTGTCTCTATCCTTCAACGCCACTTGTCTCAACAACGAGGTCATCCCAGGCCTGAAGTCTTGTGTTGGACTCAAGATTGGAGACACGGTAAGGAGGTCTGGGCAGGGGCTGACCCTGGCCTGTGCCCTGGCATGTCTGTGGGTACCCCACCCCTTCCTTCTTCCCTGTACCTTCTTCCTGCAGGTCATTATCACCTGCAATGGAGCTAAGGCTTCTGTTGCCTAAACTTTATCTGTTAAGTGAACTTCATTGTCAGGATTTTTTAAAACTTGAATTGAGGTTACCTCTGTTTATTTATACACAGTTGATTGCCAATGAAAATATTTCTTACCTTCAGCCCCTAACCAGTCTCCAACCCTGCCCCAGCCCCCAAGGTAAAGCCTTTCTTTCCTCCACAGTGTAAAATGGTAGTCTTCTATAGGTATTTATTGAGCACTGACTTTGTGCCAGACATTGTTCTAGTTGCTGAAGATTCAATAGCAAAGGGAACAGGTGAAAATACCCACCCTGATGGAATTTCAGAATGCAAATGTTCATTTTGCCCTTCCAGTCCCTCTGGCTTGCCTTACTTAGTTGTTGGTTCTCCTCTGTTTCTGTTTAAGGGGAGACGGGTTGGTGAAGGCAGGTGGAGGAAAGAGGGGGATATTTATATATCCATTTTTTTGAAGATTCTAACCTATTGCATTCTCTCATAAATTATAAAATACAAAGGTGGCTATATTAATGACAAACTCAAACAGCACTGAGAGGGGTTTGTCAATGGGCAGAAGTCCGTCCCTCTGGGTGGGGCCCAGAACTCCCAGGTAGATGGTAGCCTCCCTATTGCTGGGCCAGAAGTGCTGTCCTGTTGGCCTTCATCTTCTCCAGCCGCTTGGCCAGGTGGCTGTTGGTCATGTCCACTTCCTCCATCTTGTCCAGTGCTGTTCGTAACTCTTTTTTAAAAAAATATATTTTATTGATTTCTTACAGAGAGGAAGGGAGAGGGATAGAGAGTTAGAAACATCGATGAGAGAGAAACATTGATCAGGTGCCTCCCGCACACTCCCCACTGGGTATGTGCCTGCAACCAAGGTACATGCCCTTGACTGGAATCGAACCTGGGACCCTTGAGTCCGCAGGCCGACGCTCTATCCATTGAGCCAAACCAGTCAGGGCTGTTCGTAACTCTTGTTGTAACTTCCTTTTTTCTGCTTTCAGTTCATCTTCCACTTTCTCAGCATTCTCAGCAGCAGTTCTAGATCTCAGCACCTGTCCCTCAAGCCGCCTAATACTTTGCTCCAAGGTGGTTATAAACTGTTCTGCTTTTTTTTTTTTTACCATTTTATTTTTTTTATTGATTAAGGTATTACATATGTGTCCTTATCTCCCCATTGCCCCCCAACCCCCCCCACTCATGCCCTCATCCGCCCTGGTGTCTGTGTCCATTGGCTAGGCTTATATGCATGCATATAAGTCCTTTGGTTGATCTCTCCCCCTGACCCCTACCCTCCCCTACCTTCCCTCTGAGGTTTGTTGGTCTGAAAGATGCTTCTCTGTCTCTGGATCTGTTCTTGTTCTATTCACTAATTTGTCTATTAGCATCTCTGCATTTTGATGAACTGCAAGTCTGAGCCATCGCCCCTGGAGCACTTCTGCTGCTCCTCCTCTAACTGCAGCTTCAGTTTTTTAACCTGTGATAGTAGCTCTTCCTCTCTCCAGCAAGTTTTCATAGCCTTACATCTAGAGGACCCTCTCCTGCGGACTCCAAGACCTGAGCAGCTTCCCGAGACACCAGAGTGATGGCTCCAAGCACTGGTTCATGATTGGCATCACCACTGGGAGGGCCGTCGGGGAGTATAACTAAGCCATGTTTCTCAATAAGCTCATCTCTTTGTCGGAGGCCTTCTTTAAGTTGATCCATTTTGTGCTGCAGCACACTACACATGTTTCTGCCTTTCTAACGCCTTTGATTTTTCATTTTCTCTATAAAATTTTGCCATCTGTTCCTCTTGTTCTTCAATAACAGCCTTGAGGGTATCTACCTGGTAGATCAAATTGTTCTTCTCATTGTCTGACTGTGCGTTAGAAACCATGGCTTTCTTATATCTTTCTTCCACTTCAGACAAAGACTCCCGCAATTCACTTAATGAGGTGTCTGGATCTATTGAGCTGCTGGTGTCCCTGCTTCCTCGTCTGGGCGTTTTTCCGCTTAGAGGGCTTGTTGCTGAGACAGGATTTCGAGACGAAGGTCTTGTGTAACGTTCAGCACACTGTTTGTCAGACTTCTCATCCAACTCGATTTGCTGCCGTTCCAGTTCTCTCACACGCGTATCTCTTGCTTCTGCCCCGGGCAGCCTGTTTCGCTGCCAGCCTTGCCTCTGCCTCTCTGGCAATGTTACTCAGAGCTTCACCTCTGCAGAAAATCGGTCTCTCACAGGTGTCCTTTTCCTTCCCGAGCCAGGAGTGCCCATCTTGTCTTGATCGTCTTTTAACTCTGAAAAATGATTCTGTCTGTTTTCAGCCCTGTCCCTGGACGCGGGCAGTGGCTGCGGCGCTGCAGGGGAAGGGCCGGAACGCGGCCCGCCGGCCCGGGAGTCCGCCGGGGCGAAGAAGAGCGGGGAGCAAAGGGCGAGGGGCGCGGAGGGTGACCTCGGTCCTACGTCCCCCGCCAGGCGGGCCGGGCTGGACACGGCAGCTCCAGGTGCCGGCATCCGGTCAGCCAGTCACGCCGGTGTCCCCTAGGCGCCACGGCTCAGGCCCCGGGAGGAGCCGGGGAGGCGGCGGAGAGGCGGGGCACTAATATCCATATTTATATTATCTATATTATCTATATCTAGCTCCACCCATCCATCTGTCTATTTTAGGCACATTGCACATACCTCATGTAAGAAATATTGGCCTGAAATGTGTTTGATTGCCCAGTGATGAAATGTTATGTGGAAATGGAATGGTAGATCCTGAGCCTTGTATGGTACAAAAGACTGCTTTGTCGGTCTTGCTGAGGAGATGTAATCAGCCCAGGTAGCTTCGTTGGCCAGAGCAGAGAGTTCACAAGATCATAGGTTCTGTTCTGCTTGAGCTGGTTTATTTCACATGTGGAATAAAAAAACACACCCAGCCCCAGCTGGTTTGGCTCAGTGGATAGAGCGTTGGCCTGCAGACTGAAGGGTCCCGGGTTCGATTCCGCCCAAGGGCACATGCCCGGGTTGGGGGTTCAATCCCCAGTGGGGGGCATGCAAGAGGCAGCCGATTGGTGATTCTCTCTCATCATTGATGTTTCAATCTCTCTCCCTCTTCCTTCCTCTCTGAAATCAATAAAGAAATATTTTTTAAAAAACCAACCTTCTCTATCATACCTGTAACACCTGTCTGCACCCAGCCAGATATGTCACAGCTGCACAGCTATTCAGGGCTTTTGTTTTTGCTTTGCAGACGTTGGTGTGGGAAGGCACCTCGTTTGGGTATTCCCTAGCAGAGCAGAGAACAGCTTATTTCCAGGGCTGGAGTGTTAACAGGGTCTACCTGTATCTGAATACAATCTTATTTTCCATCCAGGTGAGCTTCAGCATCGAGGCCAAGGTGCGAGGCTGCCCCCAGGAGAAGGAGAAGTCCTTTACCATCAAGCCTGTGGGCTTCAAGGACAGCCTCACCGTCCAGGTCACCTTCGACTGTGACTGTGCCTGCCAGGCCCATGCCGAGCCTTACAGCCGCCGCTGCAACAACGGCAATGGGACCTTTGAGTGCGGGGTGTGCCGCTGCGGGCCTGGCTGGCTGGGGTCCCAGTGTGAGTGCTCAGAGGAGGACTACCGCCCCTCCCAGCAGGACGAGTGCAGCCCCCAGGAGGGCCAGCCTGTCTGCAGCCAGCGGGGCGAGTGTCTCTGTGGCCAGTGCGTCTGCCACAGCAGTGACTTTGGCAAGATCACGGGCAAGTACTGCGAGTGTGATGACTTCTCCTGTGTCCGCTACAAGGGAGAGATGTGCTCAGGTGAGTAGAACTGCATATCCCTCCCATCCTGATACCCACACACACTCACACATCTGAGCTTGAGGTGGGCACAGGAAGGCCCATGGGGCAGAGCTGAGTAGATGGTATTTTACTCCGGTGGGAGAAAACAGAAATGAGGTTCTCTGTCATTCCTCTCAGCTCCCTATGTCCTTGCTCGTGGGGTACAGGGAAATTTGCTCGTAGGAAGGAGTGGGGAAACTTGAAGGTGAAGATAGTTTTTTTCTTTTCTTTCGTCTATCCTCCACCTAATATTGTAAGTCATTGGTTCTTCATCGTTTTGAGGATACGAACCAACCCTTTTTCAAGGAGAAAAAAAATCACTAACTGATGGTAATTAAATTTCTAGTATTTATAGATTTGGAAAATACATGATGTCAGAATATATAGTAAACTAGGTAATAACTGTCTTACATGGATTTATCTTTTCATCACAAAAAGACTTGGAAAATAGTAATGGATACCCAAGGCATTGGAGCACATTTAATGAGCCAAGTACACTTGGCACAATGACTGGAAAACAGAAAGCTCTTATTAAATGTTGGCACTATTTTGTTATCACTATGGGTATTACTATTACTTTTTGGATTCTAGATCTGTGCTGATCAAATGGTAGCCACTGGCCACATGTGGTTATTTAAATCTAAATTAATCAATTCAGTTAATTAAAATTAGAAACTCAGTTCTTCTGTTGCTCAGGAGCCACACGTGGCCAGTGGCCACCACGATGGACAGCACAGATGTATATGGAATAGCACTGCTATGGAGAGTCCCGGCCTGCCGACTGGGGATTATGATATTGAGTCCTTCTACCTGCAGGATACTGAGTTGTTGTCCTTCTCATTACAACAATTCAGTAAAATCTTGGCCCATTGATCATCTCAAACTAGCTTCTCCTTGTCCCAAAGACCACTCCTGGGGTACTTCCCCAGCCAGAAAAAGTTGAGCTGATGTTGACGTAGTCTTTATCTGCACTGACAATACTCTAGGACAGTGATGGCGAACCTTTTGAGCTCGGCGTGTCAGCGTTTTGAAAAACCCTAACTTAACTCTGGTGCCGTGTCACATATAGAAATTTTTTGATATTTGCAACCATAGTAAAACAAAGACTTATATTTTTTATATTTATTTCATATATTTAAATGCCATTTAACAAAGAAAAATCAACCAAAAAAAATGAGTTCGCATGTCACCTCTGACACGCGTGTCATCACTGTTCTAGGAGGCAAATAGGCCGTCTGGGTTGTTCCCGGGGCACTGGGGAACGGGTCAGGGAAAACGCAGTTGCAGCTTGCCCTTCTCAGATGATATCTCTCTCTGCTCCTCTCCTTGATGAGCCAGCCCTTCCTTTTTTTTTTTTTTTTTTTTACTGGGCTGTAACCACTGTGGCTTAATCCCTCTTGTGACAGATTGAAGATGTTTGCATATTGGTTGGGACTGGTTTATGGGTGTATTGTGTGGCCAATCAAACAGAGATTATAATTGGCTTCTATGGTGACCAAATCCATGACCCAAGTTGGCTTCATTTGCATTGGGGTTCTAACCAGCTGAGCTCATCCACCAGATGTTCACTTTAACATCAGCCTTTAAAAAGACTTGATGACAAAGGTAAATCGATGTCATTCTAAAGCATGTCCAATAATATAAAAACGGCTCCTGTTTATTATCAACGTTGTTTCCTTTACTCATGCCAACAAAGTATGAGAGAGGTTGGAGAAAAGGATATGAGAGCAATTAATTGAGAGATCAGACACACACACACACACACACACACACACACACACACACACTAGCAGTTTGATTTAAGAGATGAGGCAGGAGTAAGTTCATTTTAATATTTAATGATATTTACATCATATTCAAAGTACCAAAGGGAATGGGTAAATTTGACGTGGGAGATCCCTTGTGGGGGGAGATTGGGGCTGAAGGGGAGAGGGTTGTCGGAGGAGAGGCCTACAGATAGCCCACTGTGGGCCCCCGGGACAGAGGGAGGTGCACTGGGCTTCCATGGCCTGATTGTTCCTGGCCTGGTGTGGGAGGGATCCCAGCAGAGTGTTTCCTTTGGCTGCCAGCCCCACTGAAGCCACGAAACATAGCTGCTGGGGTCCGCAGCCCCGGTTCCTGCCTCCCACCAGGGCGAGAACAGCCTGTCCTCTATGTGCTGCAGCCTAATTCATGAGGGAACCACAGCAGCCACTGCAGCCTCTCGGAGGCTTCCCTCCCCCACTTCCTGCCAGCGTTCTGGGTGCCCACTGGTCTCAGGGCTGGACCCTGTGGTGCGTCATCACATTCCCCAGTGACAGATACTCGGGGACACACGATCATTGAGCACCTGCCCTGTGCCAGGCACCCAGTCCAAATGGGGTGAGCAGGGGTCGTGCATGATTCCTACCTTCTCTGAGCTTATAGCTCAGCTGGCTATTGTCCCTCCCCAGAGCTGTTGGCCTGTAGTCTAATGTTTGCTGCAAACAGGGGCTCAGGAGGCAGGAGGGCTATGACTTGGCCATTTCTCTAGCTCCTGGCCTCCCCCCTCCTCTCCTTCCCAATGGAGGCACGCATGGCCTTCGTGGTTGCACCTTGTCAAACACAGGGAGTGCATCTTTGTCCTGGTGAGACCCTTCCACCTACCACATTCATGTACAGAGATTGGTCGCCTCCCCGCCCTCGTGAGCCAGGTTCTGTGCTGTGTGCTGTAGTGATGTGCGATAGAGAGGCATGATAAGACAGTTTGCCCTTCATTCACTTACCTGAGCATAAATCACAACACAAGGCACAACCTGCCCGATCCGAGAAGAGAGGTCCTCAGGGAGTTCCCCGCACAGAGACTCACTGTGGACACGCGAGGCCTGGGTGGCTTCATGGAGGAGGTGGGATAGCAAAGGAAGGGCTGGCTCATCAAGGAGAGGAGCAGAGAGATCTATCATCTCAGAAGGGCTCTGCATGGAAAGAGGGACTGCGTTTCCCCTGACCTGAAATAAGGGCCCCTCCTTGTTGCCTCCTGCCCTACTTTCCTCCTCTTTCTCACACTTTCTCTTCACTTATCCCCCCTTCCTCTGACTTTCCTATGAACCCAGACTCAGCCACCCTGTTGCTGGAGGGGCGCCAGTCCTGTGACATTACTACACTGTGGCTTCCTTTTCAGGGTTGACCCTGCCGGGGCTGGGGGTCAGCCTGCTGGCTCTGGCCTGCCACTTCCCCTCCAACCTCACTCCCTGGCCGGCCTGGCGGACCCTTTCCTCAAAGATCACTTTGTTTAGCTTCACAAAGGAAACACTATGGGACAAGGGTTTCTGAGGCGGCTGAGGTCTCTGAGGGCTGCCAGGCCTCTGTGGTGCCGGCCTTTCGCTGGCCGGGAGCCCTGGCCAAAAGGTGGGTGTAGTGGGTACTGTGGGCCCCCCCTGCTGGCTGGCACACCCCCCCCCCCCCGACGCTGTGAGGGCTGCTCATAACAGTGCACAGCTGCCCTTTCTCTGGAGAATTATCTTCCGCTGACAGGAGCTGTCTTGCCCTCAGACCTTGGCCAATGACTGACGGATCAGGGGTTACACAAGGCCAGGTCCTTTGCCTCAAAGGTGGGCTAGGTCTGTGGTGCCATTCATCTCCGGAGCCCACTATGGGATCAGGCCAAAGGGAGTCTCCAACTGAAACCACACCCTGCCAGCCTTTGACGTCTGCCCTGCGTCCCTCCCTCCCTTCTACTAAGTCACTTGAACAAGAATCTCCCCATAAGCTGTACTTCTAGGGAACCCAACCTCTTTCTCCTTTCTCCACCTTCTGCCAGGCCAGTGTCTCTGCTCTGCATATATACTGGGCAGCTGTGGCAGATGAAGTGGTGTTTCCCATCCTTCCTGGGAAATAGACATTTCTTTCCAGGGCAGTGAGGGTGTGTGTCTGAGTCTTGAATGCCAGTGTGGTTACGAGCGGATGGTGCTGGGGGTCACTGGCAGAGGGACCTGTAGTGGCCGAGAGACATTAGTAAGACCCACTGGGGAGGAAGAGGGACCAGCTTGCTGCTGTTTGAGCCTGGCCATGGACACCCCCTCCTCCAGCAGCATGCAGCCCGTCCGCTCTCACAGACCAATTCAGGTTACTTCCCCCTTGCTCCCTGCCTTTCCTCTGATTAACAATCAGATTTTTATTATTCATCCACTTCTTCCTGATTCAGAGTCCTGGGGCATGAGTCACCTTTATGCAGGTTTAGGAGCCTTGTTTTAAAGCCTTGTTAAATGAATATTAGGGGAATATAGCATTGAGAGATATTGTCAGTATTTAAACAGTATAAGTTCCACCCTAGTCTCTCTCCCATCCCTACACACATGCAGTAAAGGGAATAGGTCTTTTCAACTAGGGCCGATGGCTCTGTACAATAATGCAATAATACAACACAGAGCACACGTTTCCAGGAATTTAACTAGGATGTAACCTTCATGAGAGAAGGGACCCTGCCTGTCTTGTCCACTGTGGAATCTCCAGTGCCCAGCATGTGGTGTGAGCTCAGTAAATATTTGTTGAATGAGTGGATAAATAAACATTAATTGCATGCCTATCAGATGTTATGCTAATCGTCATTGATGCAAACATTAATATTTGGTGCCAGTTGGGTACTGGAAATATCAGGGGGAACACTTTGTAAAGTACATCTGAAAATAATATTGAATGTAAGCTGTAATTGAAAAAAATGAAAAATTAATGTGATATGTGCTCTCCCATCAAGGAACTCACAATCTAGAAAGAGAAACAGATGGACAAGCAAAAGGGTGAACATGAAGGTTAAAGTAGAGGTACATACATATACGTGCTGGCAGAACACATGACTGACTATTGATTTGGCCTGTGAAGGTCAGAAAAAGTCCCAGAGAGGAAGGAACATCTGAGTTGAGCCATAAGGGTGAGTGGGAGTTTGGCAGTGGTCACAGGAAGAAGAGGAGTCTAGACAGAGGGAACAGCATGAATAGAAGCATGGGGATAGGAAGATAGTGTAGAAGGTGGTGAGCGGTTCCGTGTGACTAGTGTGTGGTAATGTGAGGCGGGTGCTGAGAGATAAAGCTGGGAAGCAGGTTGAGCCACTGATGTGGGGTTGGGGCCCTGACCAGCTGCTCTGCCCCCGTGGGCTGTGTGTCCTCAGGCCATGGCCAGTGCAGCTGTGGGGACTGCCTGTGTGACTCGGACTGGACCGGCTACTACTGCAACTGTACCACGCGCACCGACACCTGCATGTCCAGTAACGGGCTGCTGTGCAGCGGCCGGGGCAAGTGCGAGTGCGGCAGCTGCGTCTGCATCCAGCCGGGCTCCTACGGGACCACCTGTGAGAAGTGTCCCACCTGCCCTGATGCCTGCACCTTTAAGAAGTGAGTGAGCGGGGAAGTGAGTTGGAGAGAGTTGGGTGTGAGATTGGGAAGGGGGGTGTGTGTGGAGAGGGTCCCCCAGACTAGAATCCCCAACTCTCCAGGTTCGGTCTCTTCCTCACCAAAGCTTTATGGGGAGGAGTCTGCTCCAGCCACATGGCTAGCTTTTCTCATTCACTGAAAACTTTGGGGAAAGGTGGAGGTGGAGCCAACCATGAAGGAGTCAGTGTAGTACCAGCCGGACTCCAGTTGGAGAAACCCCTCTCCAGGGTAGCATCCTGAATCCCTGAGTTGGGAGGAAGGCTAAACCGGATTACTTCTGGGGAACGTTCAAGTGCTGATGTTCTGATTCTGTGGGAGATGTGGGGCTGGAGCTACATGAAGGCAACAGATGTCCACCAGTACAATCGTCTCTCATTTGGGGATCAGAGGAAGCTTCTGGCAGCCCAAGTCCATGGTACTACCATTTCTCCTTCCACTTAAGAGTGGTAAGAGAAATAGCATCTGTATAGGGCCGCATGCTTAGAAGGACCCCCACCGGGTTTAGTGCACTGCTGTCACTGACTTGAAATTCTTAGTAATTTTTCAGCAAGGGGCCTGATATTTTCATTTTGCACTGGGTCCCCAAACTATGTTACTGGTTCTGACTTTAAGGCTCCCAGAAGTGCCGTAGGGTTCACCCTCCTGTCATGGCCTCGGGTGGAGAAATTTAATGACGTTGTCTAGAGGCCTCTGCCTGCCAGGCCTTGAACTCCAGATTTGACTCTCTGGACCCCAGGAGGGTCTTACAGATGGTTCTGTTTGTGTGTTTGTTCTCTGAGCTGGAGCAGCTTCCTGGGTGTATGGAGTCAGAGCCAGACTAAAACACTCTCAGGGTTGCTCCTAGCTTGCTTTAATCCCCGTGCCCTCTTTCCTCCTCCCCTCTTTCCTTAGGGAGTGTGTCGAGTGTAAGAAGTTCGACCGCGGAACCCTATACATGGAAAACACCTGCAACCGTTACTGTCGTGATGAGGTTGAGTCTGTGAAGGAGCTTAGTAAGTTCAGCCTGTCAGTATTTCTGATTTAATCTCAGAAACTATCCAACTCTCATCTGTAACATGGGGGAGTAATTTTGACCTCAAAGGCATGCAGACCTGATGCACAGTAGGCACTTAATGAAAGCTGACTAGAGAGTCCTCCTCACTTCTACTAATTTGTTCAGCCGATCCTCCCCTTTCTGATTCCTGGAACCCACAAACTCAGCAAGATCCTGCAAATAACTTTCAAAGCGTGTATAAATCAGGCAACTGAACTATATCTCCTCAAGGAAAGAAAGAGAAAGCACCCCCATTTTACAGATGAAGAAACTGAAGCGCAGAGTGGGAGAGTAGTGACCCACGACAGTCTTGGCTTAGTAGGCTAGTAAGCATTTACTAAGAATGCCCAGGCATTCAGCTTTGTTGGAGAACCCTCACCCTTACAGATATGTAGCCAAAATCATATCTGAAGCCTTTGTGGCTCTCTAGAGCCCCTTGTGGAATAGACAAATAAAGTGGGGAGCAACTCTTGTTTGCAGCTATTCTGGTTTGTACTTCATTTTGACCTAAAGAAAATGATCTTTGCTGCTGTCAGCACATCTGATGTTGTTTTTGGGCCAGGTAGCATTGGGTGGGGCCAGGGAGATGGCCATCTCTCTGGAGATAATAATCTCCCACGCAAGCAGGAAACATGTTTTCAGTGAGAGCTACAGAAAGACACAGCCAATCAGTCAGCTTCTAGGCGGGGGTGTTATGGAAAAGGGTCAGATCTCTGGATCCTTTGACAAACATCCGAAGTGGGGCTGGAGTTAGAGTGATTTGGGGATTGAGTTTGAAGAAATAATTTTTTTCTCTAGAGGACACTGTGCTTGCTATGATCAGTTTAGGGAGGAGGGGCTGCTCAGATGTGAGATATTTGTGTTATCTAGACCAGATGGGTATTACAGGTTAGTTGATAAGTATTTCTACACCCTACCTGCCATGATAATCATAAATATTTATTTGTATGAAATTTTATAACTTATAAAAGTTATAAAAATATCTCTTCATGCACATAATCGTCTTCTCCCAACAACCTAGTAAAGTAGAACGGTAGGACTACTGTTATCTTCATTTTGAGGATGAGGAAATTGAATCTCAGGAAAGTTAAGTAACTTGCCCAAGGAAATTAGTGGTGAGGTAAGATTAGAAATAAACCCTGAAATTCTTACTCTTTCCATAGTACTAGAATGCCACTGGTTCACTAAATTAAAGGCTTAATGGGTTAAAGTTTGTAGGCTGTGCTTTGAGACTCATGCTAGTCACTTACTTGCTGAGTGACCTTGACACATTTGTTTAATCTCATTGTGTGTCAGTTTTACCCATCAATTTCATCAGTGTAGGGCAGCGGTTCTCAGCCTGTGGGTCGCGACCCCTTTGGCGGTCGAATGACCCTTTCACAGGGGTCGCCTAAGACCATCCTGTATATCGGATATTTACATTATGATTCATAACAGTAGCGACACTACAGTTATGAAGTAGCAATGAAAATAAGTTTATGGTTGGATCACAACATGAGGAACTGTATTTAAAGGGCCAGAAGGTTGAGAACCACTGGTGTATGCCATGGTGCAGCTGGGAGAGGGTAACCCATAGTTTCACTGTCAGAATCACAGTCTTTAGAATGAGAAGGAATGAAACCTACAAGACATGATGGGAATCAGAAGAGAGGATGGCTCTGGAGAGAAACACTGGATCAGAAGCAGAAATGGAGGAACTCTGAGGGCTGAATGAACAAACTATTGAGAATCATTGAGCAAGCAGAGAAATGAAAGAGAGGGAACGGAACACCCGCTCTTGACTTTATGCCATTTAATTTTCAACCATCTCTGTGAGGTGAGAGTATCATTTTCCTTTTATTTATGAAGAAAGAGGAATTCATGAGGTCAAGTAACTTACCCAAGGTCACACAACTGGTAAGTGGTAGAGCCAAGCTTTGAATCAGATTGTGTAATACTATTATATCATGTTCCTTCCTGAGGAAGGAATAAGAACCAAAAAGGGGCGGTGAGGGACAAAGTGCATCAGTCAGGGTCATTTGGAGGCAATTGCTGGGCACAACAGCCATCTCAAATCTAGGCACCTTGCCTAATGTCAAGCATAGGTTTTTCTGTTGCATAATTTCACAGAAATTCTATGAGTGGGGTTCGGAGATGACCCCATCTTCCAGGAATTGACCAATTTTTTCATTCTTTTATCTTCCCCTCTCTTCCAGAGGACACTGGCAAGGATGCAGTGAATTGCACCTACAAGAATGAGGATGACTGTGTCATCAGATTCCAGTACTATGAAGACTCCAGTGGAAAGTCCATCCTGTATGTGGTAGAAGAGCCAGGTGAGTGAACCCCGAGGGCCCCTGGCCCTGCCCCCAGGGAGAGGGAGAACCATGTTAGGCAGTTATTTCATCTATCATGCCTCTTAAATGGAACAGCCAGGTTAAGCCTGACCTTACTAGGACAAGTGATAAGGTAGGGCCTGTCATCTGGGTTCGGACGATATATAAATACAAATATTAGCAAGAAAGTGATTTCTTAATTGATGAAATAGAAAAATAAGGTGGATAAAGAGAGGGGGAATATAAATATGGATCCCACGAAGGAAAAAAATATATCATAGCATTTTTTTTGAGGTGATAATGTTAAGAAATAAGGAATTTAAATTCTAGGACTTCTCTGCACAAGGCATCTGCTCTACTATAAGTTAAATGGTTGCCAAGAGCAACCGGCTTGCTGCTTCAGAGGAAGGCCTGATGGTTTGAGGTGTTGATCTTACCAGGTTCACTATGAGACATGGTAAAGGGTTTGAGTTAGCAACCCAAGGCTTCCCTAAGCACTAAAAATATAGTGCTTGCTCTCAAGACCCTCTGGAGGCAGGTGGAACTCATGTCATCATGTACAGACCAATCACGGGTTTGTCACCATCCAACACAGTAGATTTGCTTGCTTTTCCTTACTACCTTCCTCTTCTTCCTTTCCCTTAAGCAATTGATTAAGATATAAATCACTAGAAAATAGTTTTGAGTACTTATTATATATCAGGCACTGACTTGCCTAGGTGCTGGGAATATAACAGTAAATAAGGCAGATGCAAACGTAGCACTCACAGACCATGGGGGAGACAGGCCTGTAAACCAGTAGTGAGGGATAAAGGCCATGGTATGGTGGGGGTGGACAAGAACTTAATGGAGTGCCCTAGCCGGTTTGGCTCAATGGATAGACCATCAGTCAGCCCATGGACTGAAGGGTCCTGGATTCAATTCTGGTCAAGGGCACGTACCTCCCTTGCAGGCTTGATCCCTGGCCCTGGTCGGAGCAGTGTGTGGGAGGCAGCCAATCAATATGTCTCTCTCACATCAATGTTTCTCTCTGTTTTTCCCCCTCCCTTCCACTCTTTCTAAAAATCAATAGAAATATCTCCTTGGGTGAGGATTAACAACAACAACAAAAAATAACTTAAGGGAGTGAAGGAACAATCTCCGCAGACAGAGGCTAAGTTGGTCGGTTTACAGCTGTAGGGAGTTCTTCAAATCATTCTTTTGACCGAGGCGGGCAGACTTCTTCTGTAAAGGGCCAGATGTTAAATATTTTTGGATTTGTGAGCCATGTGGTCTCTGCTGTGACGACTCTGCCACTGTAGCAGGAAAGCAGCCATAGGCAATATGTAAATGAAGGAGTCTGGCTGTATTTACAAAACCAGTGGCAAGCAGCACTTTGCAGGCCAGTTTGCTGACACCTGCTTTACAGCGGTGGTTATGAAACTTTTGTGTTTTCTTGTTAAAAAAAAAAAAAATCCAGAATCCTGAGCCCTGACCTATTTCCACAAAATTATGCCTCTGTGTTCTTCATTAATGCTCTTGGTAATTGTGGTGTACCCCAATATTTTGAAGTGATAATGCTTTAGACACATCACTTGCCCCAGTGAGCCTTCTCAGGCCTCCTCCAGCCTCATTCCGCTGACCAGGTTTAGGGCTCCTGTTTGATTCCCATAGCAGCCCTGCTTCCCTTAAAAGGCCTTCATCATACTGTTGAATTGCTTCTTCAGTCACCAGTGTCTCTCAGTAGATTATAAACTCCATAAGCACGGGAACTATCTGTCTTATCAATTGTTATATCCCCATACTTGGCTCAGTCATCTACAGAGAAGATAATAAATGGCTTGTGAATGAATCAATAGGACTGGTTATTCCTAGGAGACAGGCAGGCTTATATACATCTTGATATCTGTTAGGACAGTTTGGGCTGCTTATAGAAGGAAGCGGGTGAAAGTGGGCAAAGGGCTGCTACAGCGATGTCACCCAGCTTGTTGCTGTCGCTATGAGTACGGGAGAGCATGGTGCCCCCATCTGTGATATTGTTCATCCACTTTTCCCAGAGCTCTCACCCTTCATAAGGGAAAAGGAAGAGAAAGAAAGGGCATCACCTCAGTTTTATTTAGTGACTCAAGGGAAAGCTGACATGGGGAAGGGGAGAAAGAAGTCTGGATGTGTATCTGTGGAGAGCAGATGTGGATTATTTGGACGTGACGTTCTCACACTTTCACACCCATTTGTGTTAAACCATTTCACAGGTTTCCCACACCCACCTTATGGGTACCTTTGCCCCTTCTCATTTCAGAAGGGTGGTATGTTCTTGCTTTTATACCCAGCTGTTTTCACGAATTTATTTACCTAGCTCTGGGTATATAATCTTGCAGATTACTTCATCTCTTTGCTACATCCTTGCTGTTGCTTCTGCTGTGTCACTTACCAAATCTTTTGGCTGGGTATTCTGAGACTGGAACCTTCTACCTGGAGTGGTAGAGAACAAAGATGATGATAACCTGGGATGGTTCGAATAACCCCTGGGGGGAGGTAACTTTTCTGACTTACTGACAGTAGGCCTCTTCCTCCACATTAGGAGATAGGACCCAGACCCAGATTTCCTGTCTTACTGCCTTGAAATTCCAAATTCTGCCTCTCTCTCCTCTTACCCAACCTGAACCATTTTCAGGGGCTCTGGCTTTGAGTAGAATGTAGCATTCTACTGAAGTATAGAAGGAGATTATTTTAGTTCTCTTCCCTAACTCATGCCCTTGCAGAGGCTCTCTTTGAAAGACAGGAGCCACTGCAGGGTAGTAGAGAGATTGCCAAAGGGTTTGGCATTGACTAAGTGGCCTTAGCTAGGCCCTCATTGCTCCTGGATAGGATTGCCTGATAAAATACAGTATGTCCATGCAATATTTGGTACATACATATGCTAAAAAGTTATGAATTCAAATTTGATTGGACTTCCTGTACTTTTGTCAAATCTGCTAACCTTACCCAGTCTTTCCTGACCCCACCATGGGTCCTCGTCACTGTGGCTGGAAGGACTCTCCAGAGACCCCCCGCGGGAAGCCTGCCATCCACCCCTTTCAAGACAGATGGTTAACAGATATCCCCAACCCCACAAAGACCTCCTGGCATTCTACTTGTCCTGCCCATACTGACATGCAGGATTGGAGAGATTTCACTTTGGGATTGGGGGGCTTGGCCCTCCCTCAGTCTTCCAGAGAATTCGTAATTGTTTTTTCCCAGAAGAACAGACCCGTTCACCCCTGGGAACTCAGACACTGGAACCTCACAGCTTCTCTCCAGGCGCTCCTTTAATTATAGACAGGTTGTAATTTGGTGGCTTGGGAAAATGCCAGCTTGGGTTTGTGGTGGTGGTTGTTTTTGGACAGTGTGTGGTGAACATAGGGTGCATGTTTAGAGAGGAAGGTGGGAGACAGTGTGGAAAGTGGGTGTGACCTCCTCCCCAGACCCGTCCATAGGCATATATACAAACACTTAATTACATAACACCTGAGAAGTTGCTGGAGTGAGGTCACCCATCAGACACTTGTGGTTATGGGAAGCAGAGCTCTGCTGAGCATACTTATCCTGGCCCTCAGAGGGGTGACGCACCTCTGTCTGTGCTGGTTGTTGACTGGGGTTGAAGAGGAAGTCAGCTCTCAATAGGGTTAGGATTTTAGGTGACTACATATTTTGGGAAGGAACCCAAAATATTGTCTTGGTTGGCAGGCCGCCTGCTGGAAAAGGTCATCAGGTTCCCAGCCCTCGGGGATGTAAATATTTGGACTAGGGTAGCAGACTCAAATACTTACAGGAGCTAAGTAAATAAATTAGTGATTACAGCCAGGTATAACAAGAACACCACCGATAATGGTAGCTGATAATTATTGCACACTAATGCTATGCCAGGCATTGTTCTGAGTTCTTTTAATTCCTTTAGTATTCCTCATAGCAAGTTTCCAAAGTCAGTGCTGCTACTTTCTCCATTTTAAAGACGGTAAAACAGGAAACAGACACCCAGAAAGGTTAATTTATCAAAGGTCACATAGCAAAGTAAGTGGTAAACCAGGACTCAAACCCATGCAGTCTGGTTCCAGAGCCCACACACAGTAGCACAGATTCAATGGCAAGCCATACTTTGCTACTGTTTAGCGGAGAAAAGAGCAAGTGGTGAGGACTGTGGCCAACATGTCCCATCTAAAAGAGGCAGTTGTGCCTGGCCAATGTGGCTCAGTTGTTGAATGTCAACCCATGAACCAGGAGGTCATGGCTCAATTCCCAGTCAGGGCATATGACCGGGTTGCAGGCTCTATCCCCGGTAGGGGGCATGCAGGAGGCAGCCGATTGATTATTCTCTCTCTTCACTAATATTTCTCTTCCTCTCTCCCTCTCCCTTCCTTTCTCTGAAATCAATAACAACATATTTAAATCAAATAAATAAATAAAAGGGGCAGCTGCTCCTCAGCCCTCACCAGTTGCTGCCCTGTAAAAATATAGGTTCAGTGTTTCTAGACCATTGGATTTTTTAAAAGGAGAATCTGAAATTTTAAGGGGAGACTCCTGATTATCCAATGTTGCCATTAAAATAAAATGTTTAATAAATACTGTGTGAGCCCACATCAAATAGACTAGACTCTGCCTATGGGTGACAGGCTCACGGCCTGATTTAAACCACTCAGCACAGATGATTGCTGTCCTAAAGGTTGCCCTCTCTCCTTTTAAATAGTAATTAAGCCTGGCAAGCATGGCTCAGTGGTTGAGCATTGACCTATAAATCCAGGAGGTCCTGGTTGTATTCCTGGTCAGGACACATGCCCGGGTTGTGGCTTGATCCCCAGTGTGAGGCATGCAGGAGGCAGCCAATCAATGATTCTCTCTCATTGTTGATGTTTCTATTTCTCTCTCCCTCTCCCTTTCTCTCTGAAATCAATAAAAAAAGATCAATAAAATATTTTTAAAAAGATATTATTTGTAGCCAGTTCAAGTGATTTCTGCTCCAATCACAACCACCCTGCTCTGTGCTTTCTCCGGACAGAGTGTCCCAAGGGCCCTGACATCCTGGTGGTCCTGCTCTCAGTGATGGGGGCCATTCTGCTCATTGGTCTTGCTACTCTGCTCATCTGGAAGCTCCTCATCACCATCCATGATCGGAAGGAGTTTGCGAAATTTGAGGAAGAACGAGCCAGAGCAAAATGGGACACGGTAAGAGACTGGGCTGGATTTTCTTAAGCTGTTGGCTTGGAGCCTGAAGTGGTCGCAGCAGATACTTATGGTGGCCAGGTTCAGCCAGTAGTTTTCCATTTAGCCTCTGACCTGGAAACTGGGCGATGGTCTAACTGTTCCGCTGTCCTTACGCTTCCTGGAAACCACCTGATTCTCTCTCTACCACCACAGGCCACATCAGTGAGTACTGGCTGAGCACAGATAGGGCCCGACCCTGCTGTGAACACTATGAAGAGATGACAAGGAAGCAATCTCCAATGGAGGGAGACAGACAAACTTGAGAATCCTACATGGAGAACATAGAATATATACATGGAGAACATAGAGTATATATATAGAATACATAACACATTATATACTAATGAGGTTTAAAGCATTAAACACAAACAGGAAAAAAATATTAAAATAGCTAACTTTTACTGAGGAGTTACCACGTACAAAGAACTGGTACATGAATTGACTTATTTCTCCCTATAACAACCCTATGTGACAGGCAACCTTTTTATACTCATTTGTAGATAAGGAAACTGAGTACAGAGAAGTGTGTGTGTGTGGGGGGGGGAATTAGGTTATCCCCTTTTGGGTCAATCGCTTAGGAATAGTAGCAGGATGTCATCCCATCTTACCAGTATTCTTTTCTGTTTTCTCAAATGATGATGATAGCTTCTAAATCAGACTCCCCTTTTGTGCTCCCCGAAGTTTATCGTAGCTAATTGAATCCAAACAAGCATTTTTTGAGAACCTTCCATATACTTAATTTAATTCAATTCTCCTTTGGCTCATCTTCATTTCAGCTTTTTTTCTGGACCTTCCAAATGGCCATTTGACTCCCTGGCTGTCCAAGTTTAGGCTATACGTTTGTTCCCATTGGATGAGGACCTCAGGCCTTTGTACCCCAGGGTCCCAAGAAACTGAGATGTTTCTGTTCAGAAAATGTAGAAATCCTGAGCCTCTGAGGCACGCGAGAATGTGTTGTGCTTCTTGAAGCTACCAGTAAGGGCCACCAGACCTTATGGCACTTGTCACTTTTTACTAGAAAGTAATTTGGGAAATCTAGTGAGGGTCTTTCTTTTTCCTGATAACATGACCGTTTGTGGGTAGTACTTGAAGGGATAAGATGAGAACATATTCAGAATTATTTGTGTAAAAGCTTTCCTCTATGTTCCAAACACCATTTTCTACATCTCTCTTCCCTGCCTACTTCCCCAGCATGGTCACAATAAAGGAAAAAGGGCAAAAGAGAGTGTTGGAGAGAGGAACTGATGGTTCAAAGCTATCCTGAAATGTTTGGGATCACCAAAAAGGGATGGGATGAATTTAACCCCTTAGAAATAGTGGCAGGATGGCATTCCATCTTGTCTCTCTCTCTCTCTCTCTCTCTCTCTCTCTCTCTCTCTCTCTCTCTCTCTCTCTCCATTCCCATCTTAAGAGTGAAAGTGTGAGCACAATGAGCATTAACCTGTTACCGATGGTGTATCCCAGAGACGGGTCTCTTGGGCAAATTTCTCAGATGAAAGTATAAGCCTTGAGGGCAGGGTAGAACGGAAGATTCACTGTAAGACCCTTTTCTATTCTCTCCACAGGCCAACAACCCACTGTATAAAGAGGCCACATCCACCTTCACCAACATCACCTACCGGGGCACTTAATGACAAGCAGTCGTCCTCAGATCACTAGCAGAGTGTCCCAGGATTGTGGGCATCTCTGCCGTCATGTTTACAGGGGACAGTATCTGTGGGGCGGGATTGGGGACTTGGAGTGAGGTGGGGTGGGAGAATGTGAATGCGTGGAAGTGTGGGTCTCTGTGCATGAGTGCGTGAGTGGGTTGCGTATGGGGGAATGTGTAATTTAAAACTTGGGGCGTGTCCCAGATCAGCAGAGCTCCTCAGCCTTTGTCCTCAGAACGCCTCCTTCAGGGATTCCTCCTGCTTAACCTGAGGGTGACCTGCGTAGCTGAGCAGATGTTCTTCATTACCTCAGAGAGAAGCCAGCTTTCCTTCTCGGGCCATTCTCCCTAAAGAACAGAGCAGGGCTGAGGCCTCTCATTCCAGAGAACAGGACTTTGATTCCGCCCTGAGTTTATGGTTCTTGGGCCTGACTCTCAGCAGCTATGGCAGGAATTGCTGGGCTTTGTAGCCTTGTGTCACCTGTTCCCGTCTCCTTTCCCCTCCCTCAGGCTGAAGGAGAATTCAGGGGAGAGCCGAATCATCAGAGCTGCCTGTGCCTTTGGCTATCCCCTCAACCCAGTATGGTTCTCTCAGTAGGGGAGTCCTTGCTACCGAATTCTTTGATCTATTGGGAGAGAGGATGGCAGGGCCATCCAGGGGTCATGCATGGCCTGGGGAATGTGCCAGGGTCCCGCAGCTCAAAATGACCCTTCAGATTTGTCCCATTGGCAGCTCCATCCTAGAGGTTCATTTAGAAGTGTTTCACCCTTAGACCAAGCACTGCCTCTTACCTCCTACTTCCACATGCTCACTGCTGTAGATGTTTGCTGCATACTGGGACTTTCATGGCCAAAAGCTTTTCCTCCCAGAAAGGGTGCTATGGTTAGAGCCAGAGGACTGGCCCACCCTCAGGCCTTCTGCCCCTTGTCCAAGGCACTTCCACACACTCTACCCTGTGCTTTTATGTGCTAAATCCATCCACGGGGATGATTGCCTTTATCTACCTCTGGGGTGTCTTGAGAAGGAGTCATTCCCACGGGTCTCTGAGTCTGTGCTGGGCATAAGTGCCAGGGTGAAATGATGGGCCAGTTGTATCAGCCTGTGTGGCCTATTCTCCCTCGGGCTGGGCAACCTCATTTTAACTCAGTCGTTAATCTGAGAGGTCACAAGTGCAATTTTCTTTTCTTTTTCTCATTGGGGCACCTGGGACCACAATGAGGCTTAAACTAAAGGACCATGTATATAAACACACTTGTATTATATTTGTAATTTTATTTGATGACAAGGAAGGAGAGTATAAAAAAGCCACAGAGACTTGGGCTGGATATAGACAGCCCCATGTGGCATCACTCAGAGCAAGTCATTGCCCAGTTGTGGGATCTGTAAAGGCTTTCTTATCCTGGAAGCCTGTGGGGATGGATGCATGGACATGCTGGTCCTTTCCTGAGGAGGAGGGAAATGGCCAATAGCAATAGCAGTTGCTCCATTGGTGTTTACATTAACAACTACCCTCTCAGTCTCCAAGAAAAAGGGGAGGATCTATAAACAGTGATCTGATGATCAGAAAATCTAAGATCAGGCCTCAGTGTTGCAGTTAAGGAATCTTTAAACGTAATTAAGACAAGTCACTTTGTTCTCCCTGAGGCTCAGTTCTCTAGTTCGAAAAATGATGGGTTTGGACCAGTTTAGAAGGTCTCTTTTAGTGTCAGAATTCTAAGATGTTGGGACTTACTTTGAGATCAAACTCATCATGAAGATCCTGTGGGATGTAGATATTGCTTATTTTTTTAGTTGGGAGAGAGACCTGGCTTTGGCAAGAGCAGGTGTCATTCCACATCACAGATGTTATTCAATGAAAAAGCCTCATTCTATCCTGTCTTTGAGCCTCTTCTCCAACTTTTGTTAGCAGTTACATCTCCTGACACTGTAGTCTTTGAGCTCCACTTAGTTCCTATTTCTTAGTTCACTTTGCACACATTTGCATCCACATATTAGGGAAGAGGCACCCATAAGAAGTAGCTGAAATGTGTGGTTTGTATCCAGGTGTTAACCTTGAGAATAAGCCTTGGAATTAGGAATGGGGAAAATGACTGAGCCCTGTCTGACCCACGGATTACCCTTTATTGTAGGGGATGGTAACACAGTGGAGGGATAAATGAGGGATGGATAAGGAATCCAAGAAGTTTAGAACCTAACTGTCACCTTCAGCTAGGGAGACAAGAGTCCATTAGAGTAGTAGTACATTTTCTTTAGGTAAGATGGCTTATATAAAGAAACTATATCAAAGGAGAAAGAATATGTATCCAATAGACTAAAACATCAATGGGGAAAAAATAAAAAATAAAATAAAACATCAATGGGAATCTTGTGTGAGCTTCTGGAATGAGGCTCATAGGCCTTGAAGACCAGCACTGTTTGTCTATATGTGGAAGAACCTGTAATGTGTTCGGGAGAGAGCATATAGCAGTGAGTTTTGGCATCATGTGGGGTGAACATCTGAATAGTATTTTGGCATCAGATAACATAGCACAAAAAGGCCATTTGTGCTCTGCTCTTTTGGAGATATTTCATGTTCAGTCTCAGGGTCTGTGGACAGTAATGGGAAACTTTGACCATTCCTGACAAGTTGTCACATAAGGAGTCGGTTCTTTGTCATTCAGATATTCCTAGCCCATCCATGATTTCAAGATACTTCTCTCCATTAAGTATTACTGGTCGAAATGACTTAAGTGCTTTCCTGACTTCCTAGCCTGTTTGAGTTGTGCAACAATGAATTAAATGTGTTTTCCAAAAAGAAGTGGCCTATGGCTGCCCAGTGCTTCCTGTGTTGTTATTTCTGTTTCCTTTGGGTGAAAATAATGATTATTTTAGAACAAGGGTGTTTCCAAATGCAACAGAATGATGACTACTACCGAAACTAAAGTTAGCTTCAGAACCTAGAGCTTTTCTTTACACTTTAATAACATTTTCAAAATGAATAGGCTATGACTGTTCTAAGAGTTACTTTTTTTTTTCTAATTGGGGATTTTTAGGAACTTGCGTAGCCTCAACAAAACAGACTGTCAATTTAGTCTAGGTTCTGTTTACAGGAAGCATGAACTGATAAAATAAGGCTTAATGGTAAATTATTTACAGGACCATTTAATTGCCCTTTTATTTAAGGCAGTGGGTCTCAAAATGTGGTCCCAGGACCATCAGCATCAGTATTACCCAGGAACTTGTTAGGAATGAAAATTCACAGGCCTCACCCCAGAACCACTGACTCAGAAAATCTGGGAGTGGACCCAGCATTTTGTGTTTTAATAAGCCCTCTTGGTAATTCTGTTAAACACTCAAGTTTGAGAATCACCGATTTAAGGATTCACATACCTATTGTTCTGGCCTAGAAAGAAATTTCCAGTAAGTCAGTTCAGTTACTAAAAGATTAAGAACGTACCTTGGCTGGCAGATTAAGAAAACCAAATACTTACTCACAAAATGAAAATCCATTTTCCAAGTTAAGTGATCAGAGGCTTTTGGGTTCACTCACAGCCACAAATTCCCATGAAAAACTAAAAAAAAAGTAATAGATCAGAATCACAGGGAGGGGAGGGCAGCTAACAAAATACTTGGCAGGCATCTAAGAAAACTTTTTATGGGTACCAAGCTGAAGCAAGAAAATATTCTCACATGTATTCACGGGAGATGGGGTTGAAATCTTAATCATTAACGTTGTCATCCAATAGGATGCCAGACTAAGACTTTAGAATGTGTACGTTCACTTTTTGCAATTTAAAATGTATTGAGCGCCAGCAGAGTGGGATTGAAGTATTTTACAGAACACTCTTAACATAATTGTTGCCTTTGAGTCTTACATTCCTTACTAATGTAAATTTTTTAAACACAATAGAGTGCATGGCATAAAAAGATTATGTGAACATAGACTGAGTCCTTTTATGATGAAATTTTGTAAGACCCACTGTTTTATTTACATTATGGTAACTAATGACTAAATGTCTGGATGAAAATGGAGGACCTTATGTGGAAACTAAATGAAAAGCTACCTGTGAAATCATATTTGTAATCCCTTGACTCTTGGCCTCTGTAGTCTGACTCTAGAGTAAGAGTCATCTAATAACCACTGGGACCAATTACAAGAAGGTTGTCTCAGCCCTAACTGGTTTGGCTCAGTGGATAGAGCATTGGCCTGCGGACTCAAGGGTCCCGGGTTTGATCCCGGTCAAGGGCATGTACCTTGGTTGCAGGCACATCCCTAGTGGGAGTGTGCAGGAGGCAGCTGATCGGTGTTTCTCTCTCATCGATGTTTCTAACTCTCTATCCCTCTCCCTTCCTCTCGGTAAAAAATCAATAAAATATTTTAAAAAAAAAAGAAGGTTGTCTCAGAATTTTAGTGCACTCATTTTTCATACTGATGTGAGGAAGAAATAGCAAATAAGCCATTTAGGCCCTGAACAGTGTTGCTAAGTGGTTAGAAGATTGGCCTACACACCAAAGGGTCTGGGGTTTGATTATGGTCAAAGGCATGTACCTGGGTTTCAGATTTGATCCTTGGCCCTGGTTGGGGTGCATGCAGGAGGCAACCAATCAGTGTGTCTCTCTCACATCAATGTTTCTCTCTCTCTCTCTCTGTCTCTCCCTCCTTCCCATCCAATCTCTCTAAAAATCAATGGGAAAAATATCGTTGGGTGAGGATTAACAAACAAAAAAAGCCATTTAGTACTTGTTGTCCTGGTTGCTGGCTCAATTCCCAGTAGGGGGCATACAGGAGGCAGCCAATCAATGATTGTCTCTCATCATTGATGTTTCTATCTCTCTCTCCCTCCCCTTTCCTCTCTAAAATAAATAAATAAATAAATAAATAAATAAATAAATAACAATAATAATAAATGTGTGTGATCAAGGTTAATCATATTGGTAAATAAGAAAATTTAAATCCACTTAATGAGAATGGTTTCTACGTGTAAGGAAAATTATAGGTCAGGAAACATGATTGTGTTCCATGAAGCTGCTGTCGTAATGATGTCTCTCCAACCTCTTGCATAGAGGAAACATTTTCATCAGTTGTGTATTTTCTGACAATACACCAAAGAATGCACACAGAATGTAAGTATCTAGAAAGCAACATTTAGGATATTTAAGAGCCTTTAAAAGGCAAAACCTCCATTGGTGTCCCTGAAAAGAACTTTGTAAAGGAAAAGTTTCACTATTCATTGTGTTTTACCTAATATATTAGTTGGGTTTTCCCATGACTCATACACAATTAGCTTATTCTTTGAAGAGGCCAGGGTAATGGGTGTGTAAATATCATTGGTGATTAATGGAAATACTTTGTTAAAAAAGGAAAAATGTTGATGAATGCTGGACTTTGCTTTTCCTGACCCTTATATGTTTTCCCCTTCTCACATAATATTAAAATTCCTAATTTTTAGTTGGGCACGTGGCTGCTCAGACTAAATACTATGTTTTCACCCTGGCCTGTTTGGTTCAGTGGTTGAGCATTGACCTATGAATCAAGAGATGGTTCAATTCCTGGTCAGGGCACATGCCCGAGGTTGTGGGCTCAATCCCCAGTTGGGGATGTGCAGGAGGCAGCCGATCAATAATTCTCTCTCATCATTGATGTTTCTCTTTCTCTCTCCCTTCCTCTCAAAATCACTAAACATATATTTCTTTAAAAGTACTAAAGAATGCCTACATAGGAGTGCTTAAGGTACCAAGTAGCATCACTGAAGGAATTACCTATTGTAACATTTATTGAGCGCGTATGCAATTTTTAATTATCACAATCCTGGAAGAATGAGAAAATTGAGACTGAGAAAGCATAAGTAACTTGCCTCACTGCATTCATTAAATAAATAGTTAAGCATTGAACTTGGATAGATCTGTTTATAAAGCCCACGCTATTCACCACAATGTAAATAATGGAGAGCTCAGGTTGGATCAATTCATGTGAACAAATTACTTGTATGTTTTTAAAGAAAAGATACTTTAAGTTGTGGGCTTTTGGAAGGAAATATTTTCAAAACATTTTGCTTGACAGAGCATTTACAACTCTAGCAAATCTTGCAAATGATTAACTTCACTGAATTGGCTCTACACAACCTTTTAACAACATCATAACTAGGGAAAGCCAGAAAAAAAAACAAAACCTTTGTCTTTTCTTTTACTAGTATCATTTCATTTGCAGGATGCAGGAAAAGAGAAGTTGATTAAAACAAAAACAGACAAACAGAAAACCCCTTAGTGTGTCTCCCAAAAGTAAGGATTAGTCTTCTGAAGCCTGGAACAAATGTCAGCAAAGCAATGGGACAAATGGCTTCAAGCTGCTGCTCACTTTTGAGCAAAAGAACCAAGAGGATGGAATGGTTTAGAAAAAGAGGAAGGTGGGAAGTATTCAGAGATGGACAAGAAGAGCCCTAGCCTGTTTAGTTCAGTGGATAGAGCAGGGGCCTGCAGACTGAAGGGTCCTTGGTTCAATTCCGGTCAAGTGCACATGGCTGGGTTGCGCCTTGATTCCCCAGTAGGGGGCGTGCAGGAGGCAGCCAATCAATGATTCTCATCATTGATGTTTCTCTCTCTCTCTCCCTCTCCCTTCCTTTCTGAAATCATGTTCATTCTCTGGCCCCATTTCAATATTACTTCTTGTCCATTTAAGTAATATTGAAATGGAGCCAGACAAGGGCGAAACAGAGGGCCAGAGAATGAACAGAGCGGTGTGAAGAATAGGAGCATGAAGGCTGGAGGGCGAAATGGAGGCCCGGGCGCGGGAAGAAAAGTACGCAGAAGGAAGCCTGTCACTATAGTAGTTGAGGTCACAGGCCCTTAAAAGGTGGCGCAGACCAGCCCGGCCCCAACGCACCGGGCAGTCCCATCTGTGCAGAGCTGAGCCCTAGCTCCCGCCCAGGGGCCCCTGGCGGAGCCTCAAGCTGGGTCAGGTGACCTGGGGGCGGGGCATCACAGAGCGGAAGCGCGTGAAGGCAGCGGAGCGGAGCGAGGTGCTGTGGGACTGGAGGTGAGGACCAGCAGACAGACGCCTGGGAACTGGGTTCCGGCGCTGGTGGCAGGGAGTGAGGGTGGTGGGAGGGAGGGAGGGAACCCGGGGAACCCAAGGGGCCGAAAGTGGGGTTCTCAGGGGACAGAGGTGGGGAGGCCAGACTCACTGAGGCGAAGGGAAGGACGAGCTTCCGAGGCTGAGCGAGGCGAGCGCCACATGGTGCGAGGGAGAATGTAGAACGTTCACGAAGGAGAGTGAGGGCTCCATAAAGGGCCCGAGACAGACTCAGTCCAGGTGCCTAGCGAGGGGCCAGTGGCGGTAGTTCTAGAAGGAGGGGTCACCGTGCTGGGGATGCGTCCCGCTCCCTGGGCGACACCGAGGCCGGGAGGAGAGAGCCCTGGGCAGCGGTTTGTCTACGAGGCCGGAAGCTTCCGGGGGCGGGGCCCGTGGGATCCTCCAGGGCACAGGTTCTTGGTGCAGAGGGTGTTCTTCAGTCTTTGTTAAGCAGAGACCACCGTCACCCATAACCTTTGCAGACCCACCAAATGGGCACAGATTAAGAAGCCTGTTCATCCAAGTCGTAAATGTGAAAGTGGTAAGACAACTTTGAAAAACATTAGGTAGTATGTCTTAAGGTTTTCATAGCCCATGGCTTAGAAGGTCACTCTTACCTATAAATCCCAGAAAATCTCTTGCACTCATGTGCAAGGAGACATGTTCAAGAATGCTCAAGGCAGCACTGATCTCAGTAGCAAAAATGAACAAACAAAACAGCCCTCGCCCGTTTGGCCCGAGGACTGAAGGGTGGCGGGTTAGCTTCTGGTCAAGGGCAGATACCTCGGTTGCAGGCTCCATCCTGGCCCTGGTCCAGGTCCGGGCATGCAGGAGGCCACCAATCGACGTGTCCCTCTCACATCGATATTTCTCTCTCTCTCTCTGTCTCTTCCTCTCCCTTCCACTCTCCCAAAAAATCAATGGAAACATATCCTCAGGTGAGAATTAACAACAACAAAAAAATCCTCCAAACAATAAATTGTGGTACATACAATTGGCATATAATGGAATACTAGCGGTGAAAATGAATGATTGCAATATACTATATGGATGATGCTTAGAAATATAATATTGAATGAAAAAGCAAGTCTCAGATTGCTATAGCATAACAATTTTATAGAGCTTGAAAACAAAATTAAGGAATAATTTATCCTGTTTAAAATTATGTGTAAAAAGCAAGAGGTTGGTAAATTTTTGTTGTTGTTAATCCTCACCAGAGGTTATCTTTTCATTGATTTTTAGGGAGAGTGGAATAAAGAAGGAAAGACGGAGAGAGAAACATCAATGTGAGAGAAACACATTGATTGGTTGCTTCCTGCACTAGCCCTCACCAGGGCCCAGGCTGGGGAGGAGCTTGCAACCGAGGTTCGTAATATGCTAATTAGACTGGCTGTCCTTCCAGATGACCTTCTGGGCGAAGCCAGGGCTGTGAGGAAAGCCCATTTCCTGGGTGCCTGCGGGTGGCCGGAGGGAAGCCGGTGCCGGCAGCCAGGGGAAGGAAGGCCTACTCTTGCACGAATTTCATGCATTGGGCTTCTAATGGTATTATAACAATGTTTTTCAATGGTGGGTTCACAGTGGTTTGGTGGTTATCATGTTTCGTAACTAATATAGTTTGCAAGTATTCTTTCTGTGTTTCAAATAGACATTATAAAAAATAAGGAAATTTCTTGCTTTCGAAAATCCCATATTCCTGTTAAGGAGTGTAAATCTTCACTAACTCTAACATTCCCATAGAATTTTTCAAGGTCTCTTTTTTTTTTCTTTTTACTGTCTCCAAAAAATTGGCCTATGTAAACTCCTCAAAGTTTCTTGGGACAAATTTGGCCAAAATATTTCATGGTTTTAATAGTGATATGGTGCCCTAACCAGTTTGGCTCAGTGGATAAAGCGTTGGCCTGTGGACTCAAGGGTCCCAGGTTCGATTCTGGTCAAGGGCATGTACCTTGGTTGCGGGCACATCCCCAGTAGGGAGTGTGCAGGAGGCAGCTGATTGATGTTTCTCTCTCATCGCTGTTTCTCTCTATCCCTCTCCCTTCCTTTCTGTAAAAAAATCAATAAAATATATTTTTTTTAAATAGTGACATGGTGCTCCTTGAAGTAAACTCCTCAAAGTTTCTTGGAAATAGGGAATAGTCTGTGCCTTATCTCATGCAGCACATTAGTTTTTGTGGGGTTTTGTTGTTGTTGTTCAATGGGGTAGGCAAAGGACTAGGGTTATCAAAAGTTTATCGCCCAGCCGGAGTGGCTTAGTGGTTGATCATTGATCTCTGAACCAGAAGGTCACAGTTCGATTCTGGTCAGGGCACATGCTCTGGTTGTGGGCTCAATCACCAATGGGGGTGTGTGTAGGAAGCAACCAATCAATGATTCTCTCTCATTGATATTTCCCTCTCTCCGTCTCCATTCCTTTTTGAAATCAATAAAAAAATATATATTTTTTTAAAAAGTTCATCATACGTACATAAAACCTTTATATGTGGCCTTAGAAAATGTTTAGAATTGTTTTTACCCATTCTAACATTGGGATATTATGAGGAATTCTATATACTCAAGACATTTTCTAGGTATAACATGACTTTTAAAATATTTAATGCCATCTAGTGACTAAACCTGAGTATGAATATGCAGAATTTCTGGTTTCAGCTGTTTGTATTTTCCCCCATCTTCCAATTTATTCAATAACATTTATTGAGCCTTGACCATACCAGGTTTTATGTTCGACTGTAAGTGTGCTAAGATGACAAAGGCAGTCTTTGCCACTAAGTAGCTCACCATAAAGAAATGTAAGGGTCATAGGTGTACATATTGACTCTGTAAATCCTCATATTTTTATAGTGATTTGATCCAAACTATACCAATAATTTTCCATTATTCTGCCTCATTAACTAGAGTTTTTCTTTATGTATAAGTACATTTAGAAGGTAATTTATCATTATTGTAGCAAGTTTCAAATCTTACTTTTTCTAATTATTAGAGAGAAGCAAATAAAAACTACAATGAGGTAGTTTTTATTCTCACACCAGTCAGAATGGCGACTATCAATAAATCAACAAACAAGTGCTGGCGAGGATGTGGAGAGAAGGGAACCCTAGTGCATTGGTGTAGCCACTGTGGAAAACGGCATGGAGTTTCCTTAAAAAATTAAAAAATGGAACTGCTTTTTGAACCAGCAATCAAAAGGATATATATCCCAAGAATCCCAAAACACCAATCAGAAAGCATATATGCACCCCTATGTTCATAGCAGCATTATTTACAATAGCCAAGATCTGGAAACATGGTAAAAGACTTAACTGTAAGATGTGAAACCATAAAAGTCCTAGAAGAAAACATAGGCACCAAAAGTCGTACATCTTACAAATTACCGATACATCTCCTAAGACAGTGGAAATTACGGAGAAAATAAACAAATGGGACTACATTAAAATACAAAGCTTCTGCACTGCAAAAGAAACCCTCAACAAAATAACAAGAGAGCCCACTACATTGGAGAACATATTTGCCAATGATACATCTGATAAGAGGTTAATCTCCAAAATATATAGGGAACTCATACAAATTAAGGAAGACAATCCAATTAAAAAATGTGGGCAAAGGACATAAATAGACACCTCCAAAGTGGACCTGCAAAAAGCCAAGAGACATGAAAAAAAATGCTCAAAGTCACTAATCATGCGAGAGATGCAAATCAAAATGACAATGAGATATCACCTCACACCCGCCAGAATGGCTATCATCAACAAATCAATAAATGACAAGTGTTGGTGAGGTTGTGGAGAAAAAGGAACCCTAGTACACTGCTGCTGGTAGGAATGTAGACTGGTGCAGTCACTGTGGAAAAGAGTATGGCCTTTCCTCAAAAAATTAAAAATGGAACTCCCATTTGACCCAGTGACCCTACTTCTAGGAATATATCCTAAGAAACCCGAAACATTCATCAGAAAGAATATATGTACTCCTGTGTTCATAGCAGCACAATTTACAATAGCTAAGATTTGGAAACAGCCTCAGTGCCCATCAGCAGCTGAGTGGATAAAAAACTGTGGTACATCTACACAATGGAATACTTGGCAAATGTAATTACAACTGGTGAGATTCTCTTCTCATTAAGGCTTATATATCTTTAACTGCAAGGATGAACTAGACATTACCTAAGATATTGGATTTTCAGAGTTCACAAATTATAAACAACATTGAGAAATAACCTTTTCCCATAGAACTCCTTTTTCTTTTTTAATGAAAAGTACTACAGCCCTGGATGATGTTCCTAAGTGGTTAGAGAGCATCAGCCCTGAGCACTGGAGGGCGTGGGTTCAATTCCCAGTCAAGGGTACATATGTACCTGGGTTGCAGGTTCCATCCCTGTCCCCGGTCAGGGCACATGAGGGAGCCAACCAATCAGTGTGTCTCTCACATCGATGTTTCTTTCCTCTCTCTCTCTCCCTTTCCCTTCCCTCCTTCCCACTCTCTCTAAAAATCAATGGAAAAAATATCCTACTCCTCAAGTGAAAAAAAATGTGAAAAAAATAAAATAACATAAAAAATACTACATAAGGAGAAGCCTAATACCAGATAGTCTGCCCCATCTAACTCACTTCCTAGGCAATGAGCCTAGGCAATTCTTTGATGTGGTTGAATTAATTCCCATAAAAAACAGATATATTCATGCAACATCTCTACTCAGATATCTTCAGGATTCCTCAATACTAATAAAGTCAACATTCCCTTAGCTCAACAATCAAGATGTACACGTGTCTACAAAAACCAAGTTAAACGAGTAGCATGCTTATGGTAGTATAAGACTAGAAAAAACGACACAAAAACCAAGTTAAATGAGTGACATGCTTGGTATAAGAGACTAGAAAAAAATGACAGGGATTGTGGCAATCAGGAAATCTTACGTTCCGTTTAAAGGGGTGAAGTTGCTTTTCCTGCCAATTATTGCCAAGCAGGAATGTGGGCCCTATATTTTCTAATCTTTGGATTTTTTCATGAGAAGTCATAGAGTTAATTTAGGCATGTGTTCATTTATGAAATTCAAAAGCTTTTTAAAAGATGTATAAGCCAAATTAAACTTGTGTGGGGATGAAATTTGTCATCTCTGAACTAATAACCAACCCCAAACCAATATACTTAATCTTTTTTGCTCCCACTATCTTCATGTAATCCCATCCTCTAATGTGGCTGAACTGTTCCTTGTCTCCTGATCTATGCTTACTCTACATGCTTTTGCTTTTCTTTCACACTAGACTATTTCTCCCTCAGAGTTACATGCTACATATAAAATTTTACTTCTCCCTACACATAAGACCTAAAACTATAAAAGTCTTCAAAGAAAATATAGGAGAAAAGCTTTATGACATTGGATTTGGCAATGATTTCTTAGATATGATACCAACAGCACAGGCAATAAAAGTAAAAATAGGTAACTTGGACTACATAAAAATTTAAGACTGTGCATCAAATAACATAGACAACAGAACAAAAAGGCAACCTATAGAATGGAAGAAAATATTTACAAATCACAAATCTTTGATTACAGGTTAATATCCAGAATATATAAAGAACTATAACTCAACAACAATAATAAAAACCTATTAAAAAGTGAGCAAAAGACATGAATAGACATTTTCCACAGGAGATATACAAATAGCTAACAATCATATGAAAAGATACTCAACGTCACTAATCATTAGGGAAATGCAAATCCAACCACACTGAGGTATCAGGGTGGTTACTATAAAAAACAAAACACACACCTAATTCCAGTGCTGGGGATTTACAATACCGCGAGACATATTAGATATTGAATATTAAAGTTTCTGATTAAAACAATCATAATCCTTTCTTTAATTGCTCTTTTTAAAGTTCTCTTTCCAATAATACTATAGACTACAAACCAATAAGAGTTTGATTTTTTGGTCCCTCTTCCTAGGCTTAAACAATCAATGAAATTGTTCTTAATCACCATTCAAATAAGGTGTTGGGTAAAATTTTTACTTGAACAATTTTCAATTCACTAATGTTTAATGTGAAAATATATTAATACAGTATTGTTTTTTAATTCACCTTCCCTGAAGTCCCAATGTTGTCAACATTCTGATTCTGTAATTTATACCCACACATACCTCAAGGCTGCTGAATGAACCACATTGAAAACACAGTTGCTCTAAAGCTAGAAGGAGCTTGTGGGTCATTCTCACCCTGTGCCTGTACCTAAGAAGTGAATGAGGTCACAGTTGTATGATGGAACAAACCCTTTATGGGATTCTTGATCTGGTTGAAGCCCAGAAGTGGTAAGTAGCATGGTCTAAAAATAGATAAATATATGAATTTTGTGGGAATCTACAGAGTCCTTTTTTTAAAAAAAATGTATAATCTCTATGAGATGTTGAAAATAGTTTTTTAAAGGAATGATAATTTTGAGCCATGAGAATGACTTCACAGCACCTTTCAAGTGCCTAAATTGTGATCCTCTCCGGAGTGCCAGCTCTGTGGTAGGTTTCCAGATTTTCAGCACATGTCATTGAGTTGTTTAGGAACAACTGCTTTCTAGGTTCTGAGATGAAGACCTGGAAAATTGATCGAACTCTAACCAGAGACTTTTTCTTCACAGTTTAATAGTATATAATCGTCTAATATTCCTAAGTCAGTAACCCAGTTTTCTTCTCAATGAACCACCTAATACACTCTACATTTTGAAAAGATCATTGCAGAGATACAACCAACAATAAAAGTGGGAAGCCCTACCATCCCAGCTTCTGGTTCATAGGCCCCTACTCTCTAACTATGCAGAGTGGAAAAGAAGGACTAGGGAGGCAAGAGTGGTTGAGTCCATTCAGGATGGTTTGGGTAGCAAAACAGCACTGTATCCCACTCCTGTTCTACTTTTAAGATCTATGGGTTCATAATAAATCACATGGATTTCAGAGGAATCTCACAGAAGGAAGCCCTGGAAAAATCTACTTACTACTACATAGGTATCCAAGATATAAACAGGTAAGTATTTTGGAAGTGCTATAACATTTTATTCTCTGTCAGTTATAACATGAAATGTCCCATTGATTTCAAAAATAAATTTTGTCCTGAAATAATTTTTTCTACATATTCCAAGGGGACCTTCCACATGGCTTTCCAACTTTGCACAAACCTCTAACTTTAATTTATACATCTTACCATGCCTTGAGGCCCTGGACTTCAAATTTCAGGTCTTGAGCTGAGAACGTTGCAAAAGAAAGTTGTACTATAGAGAAATTAATCTGTGAGCCTTAATTGTACCTTCTGAATTCCAGACAGAGTTACTGGCCAAATGGCAGTTTATGACATTAAGCGAAAATTTAAGCTGGATCCTCTAACAAAAATACCCAGCGCCCATGGCAAGAGGTAAGTAATGAACATATTAAGGTGATAAGTATATTAAGGTAAGGAGTTACTAAGGTGATGAATATATTAAATATCCATAAAGGCTATGATGAAACAAATTAGAATGCTCTTCAAAATATCTATTCTGTGAGCCCTGGCCAGTTTAGTTGAGTGGATAGAGGATTGGCCTGCAGACTGAAGTGTCCTGGGTTCAATTTTGATCAAGGCACAAACCTCGGTTGCAGGCTTGATACCTTGTGGGAGGCAACTAGTTGATGTGTCTCTCTCACATCGATGTTTCTCTCTCTGTCTCTCTCTTCCCTCTCACTCTCTCTAGAAATCAATGGAAAAACATCCTCAGGTGAGGATTAACAACAACAAATCTATTCTGGGATAAACTGAGTTATGAAACAAATGTGAATTGAAGATAGATTTTTATGAAAAGTATACATATCCTTTTTGATTAGAGACAGAGTTCTCCTTCCTGTTCTCCCAAATGAGAGGCTATTTTTGTGTGAGGGGACAGAATACCCTAGAGGGCTTAAGAAGTTATCAGTTATACATTAAGACGTTTTGAGTGTCATTTTAAAAGATAATACATTTAGAGGATCAAAAAGAAGACCTAAGCTCCTAAGCAAGTCAGAGTGTAAAGAAAAAGTCTGTAGCTCAAATATGGCCAGTAAAATGAAATCTAGTTTAAGATAGCAGTGTAGGGGGCAGGAGGCAGCAGGCCTGTGGGAAGAGCAGTGCTATGGGCTGTCTCAAGCAGGTGGCTGGGCAGGACAACATCAAAAAGGAAAAGAAAATGAAATCTGCCAAATTAGGGTTGACCTAAGCTTGTACTAAAATTAGGAAGGAAGGTTTGCCTGTGACACTTAACATTAGCTTTGTCTTAGTCTGATGATAACAAATTCCAATAAACAGTAGCCACTAATAACTGAAAGTGAAAGCCTGATCTGTTCATTATCAAATCATAAGAAAAGCCTCTTTCCTCTCTCACAATTATCCATTTTCTTTGACACTTTGAGAGTATTTCTCCTATTATGCTTTTCCCCCCATTTATTTTCAGAGAGTGGAAGGGAAGGGGAAAGACAGAGAGAGAGAAACATCGACATGAGAAACACATCAGTTGGTTGCTTCCCACACCCACCCCAGCCAGGGCTGGGTATTGAGCCTGCAACCAAGGTATATGCCCTGGACTGGACTCAAACCCAGGACCCTTCAGTCCTCAGGCTAATGCTCTATCCATTGAGCCAAACAGGCTAGGACCTAGTATCCTTGACCCTGCCATTGCTAGAGGAAGATACTACTTTTCCAGAGGGATATGGGTAAGACAACCTTGTAGTAGCCCAATCCCTTCATCTCATCCTGCATTGAAAAAGTGACTTCCTTATCACTGAAAGTAATCAAGCAAAGTCTAGATAATACATGTAGATTGAATTCCTACATGAGATGTGAGGCTAGACGGGGTTTGCTCCAAATCTAAGATTTTCCAAATCTTTAAAACATTATCCTATCTAATAATAGAGAAACATGGTAATTAGCCGTACCTCCGCTACCCTTCCCATTGGCTAATCAGGGCGATATGCAAATTAACTGCCAGCCAAGATGGCGGCCAGCAGCTTGAAGCGGAACATGAGGCTTGCTTCCTCCAGTGACAGAGGAAGCCAGGTTCCCCGCCTGCCTTGCCGGCCTCTCAGCTTGCAGTTTGAAACATTGATACAAATATAGAAGCTAAACAAAACCCCAGAAATCTGCTTTCAGTCAGCCAGGCTTCAGCCAGCAGGACCGCAACATTGTTTCAAATACAGAAGGTAAACAAAGGCCAGAAACCTGCTTTCAGCAGCCAAGGTCTAAGAGCTGGAGCTGAGCCTCAGAGAGAAAGCCGGCTCTCAGCTCCAGTGACAGCCATAGAAGGTAAATAAATGCCAGAATAAAAAGAAAATAAGGAGAGGTTTGGAGCTTCAGTCGCCCGCCATCCTGAAAACACCCCTCAGCCCCTCAACCAGACTGGCCAGGCACCCCAGTGGGGACCCCCACCCTGAAGCAACAAGATGGCGGCTAATTTGCATACTGAAGGCAGGCAGCAGCAGGCAAGGCTGTCTGCGGTCTGGGACCCGGATCTGTGACCCTGCCGGGCGGGGGGCAGTGCTTGAGGCTGTCCACGGTCTGGGACCTGGATCCACGTCCTCACGAGCAGGGCGGCAGTGCTTGAGGCTGTCCGCGGTCCCAGGACATGGATCTGTGACCCTGCCAGGCCGGTAGTGCTTGAGGCTGTCCGGGAGGGTGTCTGCAGTCCGGGACCCAGATCTGTGACCCTGCCGGACGGGGGCACCGCGGGAGGCTGTCTGCAGTCCGGGACCTGGATCTGTGACCCTGCCGGGCGGGGGGCACCGCGGGAGGCTGTCTGCAGTCCAGGACTCGGATCTGTGACCCTGCCAGGCGGGGGGCAGTGCTTGAGGCTGTCCGTGGTCCCGGGACCCAGATCCGTGACCTGGTGGGCAGAGGGGCAGCACGGGAGGCTGTCCGCAGTCCAGGACCCGGATCTGTGACCCTGCCAGGCGGGGGCAATGCTTGAGGCTGTCCGCAGTCTGGGACCTGGATCCATGTCCTCGCGGGCGGGGCGGCAGTGCTTGAGGCTGTCCGCTGTCCCAGGACCCGGATCTGTGACCCTGCTAGGCGGGGGGCAGTGCTTGAGGCTGTCCGAGGTCTGGGACCTGGATCCATGTTCTCGCGAGCAGGGCGGCAGTGCTTGAGGCTGTCCGCGGTCCCAGGACCTGGATCTGTGACCCTGCCGGGCGGGGGGCAGTGCTTGAGGCTGTCCATGGGACCAAGACACAGATCTGTGACCCTGCCGGGCGGGGGGCAGCACTTGAGGCTGTGCACGGTCCCGGAACTCGGATCCGTGACCCTTCACAGTGGGGAGGCAGTCATCAGCGCCCAGGAGTGACTGCGCAAGATCCGCCTCCTGGCCCAGAAGGTGCAGGATCGCAGGGACAGCCACCGTGGCGGGCCAGATTGATGTCCTCCTGGCTGCACCACGGGGGTTTGCGGATCTGCAAAGCCAGAGGCCTTTGGTGTGCACATACCTCCCTGGCGTGCGAACATCCCCCAGCACACTGTCACCCTCCCACGCCTGCAACAGTTGCAAACCAAGGCGTGCACAAGTTCCCCCCACCTCTCCACCGCACTCCATCAACCCGGCATGCCTAACACCCCCACAGGATGTGCACACATCCCCTCTGATGTGATCACATCCTTTGGAGAGTGTCTGGGTATTCTGGGTGCTGAGGGTGGGCGCCTATGAGATGACATTGAGAGGGCCTAGTGGTGATGCCCTGTTCCCACGGAGGCCAGTGCAGCTACGAGATCACCTCTGAGGGGTTAATGCAGGTGCTGAGGCAGGAGCAGGTGCAGACAGACACACCTGGTGGGTGCGGGCAGCCCTCTCTGAGGTGCCTTCAGTCAGCGTTCAAGATCAAGAACCCAGAGGCAGAGAGGAATTCCGTCCTCTCAGTGAAACAGTGGGATAGTCGGGGCAACTGTAGAGGAGGAATGTGCACTTTGGGTGCCAGCACCCATGAGTGAAGGCTGCCCTGACTGAGTCTTGCTTGCTTGGGGCCTAGCACACCCCTGCCGGGCAACGGGTGACAGGACATGCTTTTCCGAATTAATGAGAGAAAACGTTGATTCTCCTGCTGCCCACGAAGGTGGAAAGTGAAGTGGGGAGACGTGGGGAGTGAGCAAGGTTCCCTGTCTGGGGGTTCCAAATCTGCTGTTGGTTTATTTCACCGCTGACTAGAGATATAAAGGGTGTCCCCCCAAAATGTATACACACTTTGAATACCTACTAATTCCAATGGTTTTAAGCATAAGAAAGAAACAACAATGGAGCTGCTATCTGTTAAAAGTGTGGGCACAAACAGGTAGTTGGACATTCCCTGAGGGGTCTCAGATTGGAGAGGGTGAAGGCCAGACTGAAGGGCCCCTTTCCACCCTCCTACCCCAGTGCACGAATTTCGTGCACCGGGCTACTAGTAAAATAATAACACTATTTCCCATGTTTGATCCAAGATAAGGCTTGAAATTCTGCCAAGACTATCCTTTTTTTAATTTAGCTAAAAACAAACAAACAAACAACACTTTATACTGCCTGGCCTTTTATTTTCCTCTTGCTTCTTTCTTTTAAAAAATATATTTTTATTCATTTTAGAGAGAGAGGAAAGGAGAGGGAGAGATAGAAACATCGATGAGAGAGAAACATCAATTGGCTGCCTCCTGCAAGTCCCCTAATGGGGATTGAGCCTGCAACCTGGGTATGTACCCTGACCAGGAATTGAAGGGTGACTTCTTGGTGCATGGGTTGATGCTCAACCACTAAGTCACACCGGCCAGGCTCTTTCTTGCTTTTTGAGAACTTTGTATTTCTGCAACAACTGCATCTTTTATATAATGCCAAAAAATTATCTTTAGATATACAATAAATATAAAATAACCTATCCAAATAAAGGCAAACTTGAGTTTTCAGAAGTTCAGGTAGGAAATAAAAAGAAAATACTAGCAGAAGAAATCAATGTTAGTAAAAGCTGAAAAAATAAGGTTAATTAGATAAAATTCCATGTCAAAAAAGTTGAGAATGGTACATTATGAGACCCTATTGCCTCCTTCTTCTTTAAGTCTCTATTTGAAAATAAGTTGAATCTACTAGATACATGAAGGATAGTAAATTCATAAACCATAACTTTTAAAATTCAACTACCATGTTTGGTATTTCTCCTAGTGTCATTTTTTAAAACTGCTTCTTATAAAAAAAAAAAAACTAAGACATTCCATATTTTAAAAACTTTTAGTTCTACTCATATCAAAACTAAATGTATTTTTTTCATATAGTTTTTTTTAAATATATTTTTTTTTATTTTTAGAGAGGAAGGGAGAGGGATAGAGAGTTAGAAACATCGATGAGAGAGAAACATCGATCAGCTGCCTCCTGCACACTCCCTACTGGGTATGTGCCCGCAACCAAGGTACATGCTCTTGGCCAGAATCGAACCTAAGACCCTTGAGTCTGCAGGCTAACGCTCTATCCACTGAGCCAAACCGGTTAGGGCACTAAATATATTTTAAATAAAGTTAATTTATAAAATTATAATCTAATCTAATAAAAGACAAACATGCAAATTGACTGTACCTTTGCTACACCTTAAGCCACACCCACCAGCCAATCAGAGCGACTATATGCAAATTAACCAACCAAGATGGCAGCCAGCAGCCACAGAGCTAGAGCGAGCAGGAGGCTTGGTTGCTCCAGTGATGGAGGAAGCCAAGCTTCCTGGCCGGCTCTGAGCTCCACTGAAGGCAACAAAGTTTCAATTATAGAAAATAAATAAACCCCAGATACCTGCTTTCAGCCGGCAGAGCTGGAGCAAGCAGGAAGCCAAGCTTCCTGCCTGCCGCGGGGCTCTGAGCTCCACTGAAGGCAACAAAGTTTCAATTATAGAAGGTAAATCAACCCCAGAATTAAAAAAAAGAAGAAAAGGAGAGGCTGGGAGCTTCCGTTCCTGGGGGGATTGGCCAGCCTGAAAACGGCCCTCAGCCCCTCACCCAGACTAGCCAGGCACCCCAGTGGGGACCCCCCCACCCTGAATGGGGTGTGGCCAGTGTGAAAACAGTCATCAGCCCCTCACTCAGGCTAGCCAAACCTCCATGGGGTGAGGGTCCCCACTGCGGGGGGGAGGGGGGGAGGGCTTGACCAGCCTGCAAATAGCCATCAGCCCCTCACCCAGTCTGGCCAGGCACCCCAGCAGGACCCCCACCCTGATCCGGGCAAACCAGCCGGCCCCCACCCATGCACCAGGCCTCTATCCTATATAATAAAAGGGTAATATGCAAATTGACTCTAACAGCACATGACTGGGAATGACTGGTCACTATGACACACACTGACCACCAGGGGGCAGACGCTCAATGCAGGAGCTGCCCCCTGGTGGTCAGTGCGCTCCCACAGGGGGAGCTCTGCTCAGCCACAAGCCAGGCTGATGGCTGCCAGTACAGCGGTGGTGGTGGGAGCCTCTCCTACCTCCTCAGCAGCACTAAGGATGTCAGACTGCAACTTAGGCCTGCTCCCAGCTGGCAAGTGGACATCCCCCGAGGGCTCCCGGGCTGCCAGAGGGATGTCTGATTGTCAGCTTAGGCCCAATCCCCAGGGGAGAGCAGGCCTAAGCCAGCAGGTGGTCATCCCCCAAGGGGTCCCAGACTGTGAGAGGGCACAGGTCGGGCTGAGGGCCTCCCCCCCCCCCCCCCAGTGCACAAATTTTTGTGCACCAGGCCTCTAGTAATTATTATAAGTTTACTTTGGAAATTACCATATTATAAGCAAACCCATTTTTTCATAATATATCTTTATGTCCCTACGCTAATAAGTACTGCAAATTTACACAAAATATCTATCTATAATAATAAAAGCATAAGATGCTAATTAGACCGGATAGCCGAAAGACTTTCCAGACGTCCTTCCGGACGAAGCCGCTGTGGCTGAGGCAGAGATAGTTAGGGGTGATCAGGCAGGCAGGTGATCAGCAGGCAGGTGAGCAGTTAGGGGTGATCAGGCAGGCAGGTGGGTGGTTAGGGGCAATCAGGCAGGCAGGCAGAGGAGTGGTTAGGAGTCAATAGTCCTGGATTAGGAGAGAGATGTCCGACTGCCAGTTTAGGCCCAATCCCACAGGGACATCCGGCAGTTGGACATCCCCTGAGGGGTCCCGGATTGCAAGCGGGTGCAGGCAGGGCTGAGGGACCCCCCCCCCCATGCACAAATTTCATGCACCAGGCCTTAAATATATATATATGGAGAGAGAGAGAGAGACTGATCTACCTCTAATTTCTCATATGCTGGTAAAAAATATAATTTGGCAATTAAAGTCATAAAGTAATCATGGATACAAACTTTTGCTATAAGGATATTCACCATAAGATTACTTAAACTAGTTAAAAATTTGAAACAGCTTAAATAGTATAAGGCTTGGATTCTTTTATATATATATATATATATTTTTATTGATTTTTTACAGAGAGGAAGGGAGAGAGATAGAGAGTTAGAAACATCGATGAGAGAGAAACATCGATCAGCTGCCTCCTGCACATCTCCTACTGGGGATGTGCCCGCAACCCAGGTACATGCCCTTGACCAGAATCGAACCTGGGACCTTTCAGTCCGCAGGCCGACGCTCTATCCACTGAGCCAAACCGGTTTCGGCAAGGCTTGGATTCTTGAGCTTTGGAGTCAGATAAAACTTGTCGGAGTCCCAGGTCTTCCACTTATTCTCTTTGAGCCTCAGTTTCCTCTTTTGTAAAATGAAAAAAATCAGATATTTTTAAGGGTGTAAGGGTGATGGGCAAGTAAAGAACAGAGGGAGTTGGACCTCAGTGGTCAACATTTTCTCACTGTCCACCCTGTAGCTTCTGGCAAGTGACTAACAGGTTCCTTAGATGGTATGACTCTAGATATATTGTGATGCTTACAATCATTCCAGTCAGCAAAAACTGATGAATGGAACTAATATTTGCTCGTTTCAAATAAGTATTCAATCTTTTCACATCTTTTCTCAGGGATAAAGTTTTACCAGGATCTTTCCCATGCCAATTAGGGCACAAAGAAAGGAAGTTGAGTGCTTCACAAATTCAAGGTAAAGAGAATCATTCCCCCAAATGAAAACATAAACAAAAGCCCCTTAATATATCTGCTAAGTTTTTTCTCTGAGAGATTAGGGATTTCAAGGGTTGTCTACTGTACTCTGCTATTTGAGAGAGAGAAAATTTAATTCAATATCTAATTTGTGGGAAGGAAGGGGGATTACTTTCAAGTAAATATCTTCCACTCCAGCCAGGTGGCTCAGTTGGTTGCAGCATCAACCTATGAACCAGGAGATCACAGTTCGATTCCCAGTCAGGGCACATGCCTAGGTTGTGGGCTAGATCCCCAATAGGGGGCGTGCAGGAGGCAGCTGATCAATGATTCTCATCATTGATGTTTCTATCTCTTTCCCTCCCTTCTTCTCTAAAGTCAATTAAGATTTTTTCAAATTAAAACCAATATGATGTAAAATTTAAAATAAATTTTAAAACATAACCATGCCTACATGCACATTACCTCTCTGACCTCTCCTGCTCCTCCTCTCCTCTTACTTACTCTGCTCCAGCCACACTCACACTCCTTGCTGCTCCTGGAACATGCCGGGCCCATCCACCTTAGGGCCTTTGCTCTAGCTCTTTCTTCTCTCAGATATCCACTCCCTCTCACCTATTTAATACAAGCAACCTATCCCTCAATCCCTGGTACTCCCAGTCCCCTGACCTTACATTACTTTTCCATTTTTCTATAGCACTTACTACATATTATCTATGTAGTTCTAGATAGATTACCTTCTAGCATATTATCTAATTTACATATTTATGAAAGAGCAGAGATCTTTTTTTGTTTAGTGCACAAATGTTTCCTCGGCACCTAGAGCAGCCCCTGGCACATAGAAGGTATGCAATAAATAATTGTTGATGAAACTGCAGTAATGCCTGAATGCGTACTAACATGCTCAAAATACTATGAAAAATAGAAACAAGTCAGAGATGGTTCCAGCCCTAGAGAAGCCTTCCTTTCGTTAAGGGAGAATGATGTAAACTTTAGACACAATTATAAGGCAGGTATCATTATCTCTATAGAATTAATCACTCTTGTACATGAAGATGCTAACACTTGAATGTGATATGAAATGTTTTATTTTGGTGCCATTTGGGATATACTTTCTTCTGGGTTTATTTCTTCATTTGCTAATTTTAGAAACTACATTCTAATTTTGGCTCCAGTTAATTAACGCATTGAGTATTTCTTTGAAAAAAACTTTGTGTCTATACAACACATACAGACCTCAGATTTCTCTAGGTTTGAAGTCAGGTGAGCTGCCTGGTTCCTCTTCTCCAGGCCTTAACACTGAAATGAAGGTGTTGGTCAGCCTGGCCTGTTATCTGGAGGCTCTGGAGGAGAATCTGCTTCTGAGCTTATTCAGGTTTTTGGCAGAATTCAGTTTGTACAGTTGTGGGGCTGAAGTCCCCATTTCCTTGCTGGCTGTCAATCAAGAGCCTTTCTCAGTCCCTTCTGCATTCCACATCACATTGCCCTCCCGCATCTTCAAACCAGCAACAGTGGGTCAAGCCCTTACTCTGATAATCCAAGATCCTCTATTTTAATTACATCTGCAAAATCCCTTTTGTCATGCAATGTAATAAGTTCACAGATTCCAATAATTAGGGTGTGGACATCTTTCAAAGGTCATTTTGCCTACATGTTTGGTTTTCCACCAACTAGTTGATTCCAGTTCAAAACTCATGCAAGGACACTATCCTTCTTAAGGAATGTCTATTAAGTACTCATAGTTCTCTCAATATATTTTCAGAACATGATCTCCAATCAACTGTATTGTCTGTCCTAGTTCCATTAAAATATGTATGTATTCTTGAATAACTGTCCTAACTTAATTCCACTTCCCCAGCCTTCCAAGATGCCTACAACTTCTTTACCAAGGATAAAACCGGCTGTATTGATTTTCATGGAATGATGTGCACTTTAGCTAAGGTGGGAATGCATCTAACCAAGCATGATCTCTATAATGAATTAAAATATGCTGACATTGACGGTGAGTACTTAAACTTCTTATTTTTCTCATAAAAGCTTTCCTTAAATATATATTTTTCTCTCAGGGACCTTATGAACATGAGAAATGAACCTCACTTATTTGCCAAAAGTATATATGTATGGGGTTCTCTTTAAGGATATCAGTGAGGTATGTGTACAAGTTATGAAATCAATGTAATGCTTCTTTGAAAAATCCTGTGTGGAAAATAAAAGTGGTTGCCATATTTCAGTATTGAATTCAGATTACCTGTCATCATTACATTTTGGAGGGTGCCTTAAAATAACAGATGCAAAGGCATTGACAATTTCACAATGCCATGTTGTCAGGGAAATCCAAGCCCTTTGTTTCTGTATGAATCATAATTACGACAAATCTTCCTTCCATCATTACAACCCACCTATATTGAATTTCAAATGCCGCAGAATGTTTGTTGATATTTTTTAAAAATACATTTTATTGATTTTCTACAGAGAGGAAGGGAGAGGGATAGTCAGAAACATCGATGAGAGAGAAACATCGATCAGCTGCCTCTTGCACACCCCCTACCAGGGATGTGCCCGCAACCAAGGTACATGCTCTTGACCGGAATCGAACTTGGGACCCTAGAGTCCGCAGGCCGACACTCTATCCACTGAGCCAAACTGGTTAGGGCTGTTTGTTGATATTTTTATAGCATGTAGATAATGTTTTCTTTGCATATATTGACCTACTGATTAGTAGCCCAAACTGATATGTTGTGTGGGAAATATAATCAGAATATTATTTTCTCACACCTCTCCCCACCCAGCTGCCAGTGCCCTGTTCAATTTGCATCAGTTCCCCATGTGAGTCGATGTCACCAGTTAGTTAAAGCTTCACTTGTTTCCACTAACTGCCCAATCTTTCTATTCTTTCATTGAAACACACTCACACGACTCTAATTGCACTTAATTTTAGAGGAAACAATGTACAACTTTGGGATGTTATAATAATAGAAATATTAGAGGTATGGAGTGGAAAGCAGGGGTGGGTTCCTTGCAAAATGGCAAGTCTCTATTAAAGGAGTGAATGGATAGGACTGTAGTGGTTAGGAGCCCCTGGTTTGATGTTTACACCCCACCATTGCTTCGATGTGCTGTGGGTGACTAGTGTCTAAGACCACTTCAAGAAGACCTGAGCACATCTCCAACCCTAAAATGCTCTGATTTTAACTATTAGATGGCCCATGATGTTTTAATTTTTATATTTAAAATATAATTTGATAATTAAAATACATCTTATATCCTTGTTCTGAGACTTAGATTTCTGTTGCAGGAGATGGGAAAGTGAATTTCTCAGACTTTATGAAGGTGCTAACAGATAAGGACCGCTTCCTTAGAGCTGTGGGTAAGTAGAGATACTACAGAATATATAGCAGATGGAGTAGTTGCAATTCACTGCATAGTAAATATTATTCATTTCAGCCTCCAGTGAGGAGACAAATCAAGAATGTGTACTCGGGAATGTGACTTACTTTTGTACTGCTTCTCCCAAACTGTATTTGCTGAGCAAATTGATACAGTTTTAGGTTTAACTTAACTGTAGCAAGTCCTTCTCCAGGATATACTAGTTTTTGATCTATAATGAGAGCACTCAGGCAGTGGTGTAGAAAATTACATCTTTTATAGAATTTTAATTCTTTACTGAGTACATGTGCTACTTTGAGAGGCACTCCTTTTATAAAAGAAAAAAATATAGAAAAAAGAAAAATGCTCTGTCTCATGCAAATTTGGGTGTACATAATTTACTGTTCCCCCAAAATATCCTCCTCACCCTGAGGAAGCCTCTGCCCTCAGTGCAAGGGCTGTGGAGAGTCTGCTACAGGTTAGAGAGCATGTTTTCACATAAGGTTATAAATAATATGAAAGTAAATATTTTTATTAGTCCTCTGATGGTTTGTTTATGAGTTTAACAGGTGCCTTGGAAAATCTAATCCTATTCATATCATGCTTTCTAGGATAAATACATTCCAAATTCCAGATACTGTATATTGTTTTGAAAATATACCCATTCATGGCTATGCACTGTCCTTAGCGCAAACAGAACTTATTGCTTCAAGTACCGTTATAGTAACAAGGATTTGCCTGCAAGCCAGAGCTATATTTACCAACCACTCCTTTACCTAGAACAGGACAATTGTCCTTAACATATAATTCATGTTTGTGTTAAATGCATTACTATATTTACTTAGCGGCCATTGAACTAAAAGTCTTTTTTCAATTCCATGATTATTTTGTCTGTTCAATAATAAAAATTACCTTTCTATAATAGAACAGATGTTGAAAGTTTTTCTAAAATTCTCAAGTCTTTGATTTGGTATTAATTTTGTAAATACAATAAAAATACTGTCATTTTAGTACTTCTTTGATAGATGATTTTTTTTTCAGAAAGCATTTTGAATCTTTTTTTCCCCTTCATAGTTCCAGAAAAAGACAAGTGTTTAGATTTTGCTGGCAACCCAGGGATCCTGTTGTTTGAAATTCTATCAAAGCTTGTAGAGATTTCAGCCTTACCCAGAAAGGCTATAATAGAATTAGTAAGGTAAGTGACAAAGGGGCAAAAAGGACCTTCTCAGAAGCACCTATGAGGATATTAACAAGGCAGTCTCCTCTCACTAACATTCTACTTCACGGGGTCTGCTCCAAAACAAAGGAGATGTGTGGGCAGATGGTCATGTGCCACAACATGAGACATCATCACTTTATCCCCACAGTACTTACTGCCCAGCTCTGAAATTGCAAGGCTGCCCTCAGACCATCTCCAGTCCCCACTTAAGGACCTAAGACAGCTAAGAAAGTTCAGCCTTTCCTACCTTAAGCTAGGGAATCCCAGGAAAATAAGACTTTTCCAAGGATGATTTGGGGTGGGCTTAAAAGTCTAGTTTAAATACAAACACTCCCATTCATGCTAGAACTACTAGGGGCTTTCAAGAGGTCCTTTGAGTGTGAGAGAAGGCACAGCAAGTTCAGACTTGCCAAAGTAGCCTTTGGAGTGGAGCAGAGCCAGATACAAAATGAGTGGAAGATGAGGAAGCATTCTCACACCCAAATGAGTCTTTTTCCTGGGAGCAGGGAGGAGAGGAGAGAGAAAGAGAGAAACATTGATTTGTTGTTCCACCTATTTATGCACTCACTGGTTGCTTCTTATATGTGCCCTGATGAGATCCAACCCACAACCTTGGCATATCAGGATGACGCTCTAACCAACTGAGCTACCCAGCCAAGAACTACCTGGTTGGTCTTGAGAAAGAGAAAGGAAGCCAGAGCCCAGAAACTACATATATAAAATAGTCAAATGGGCCCTAATCAGTTTGGCTCAGTGGCTAGAGTGTCGGCCTGCGGACTGAAGGGTCCTGGGTTCAGTTCCGGTCAAGGGCATGTACCTTGGTTGCGGGCACATCCCATTGGGGGCTGTGCAGGAGGCAGCTGATCGATGTTTCTCTCTCTTGGTGTTTCTGGCTCTCTATCCCTCTCCCTTCCTCTCTGTAAAAAATCAATAAAATATGTTTTTAAAAAAATAGTCAAATGGGTCCTAGCCAGTTTGGCTCAGTGGATAGAGCACCAGCTTGCAGACTGAAGGGTCCCAGGTTCAATTCTGGTCAAGGGCACATGCCTGGGTTGTGGGCTCAGTCCCCAGTGTGGGGTGTGCAGGAGACAGCCAATCAGTGATTCTCTCTCATCATTGATGTTTCTATTTCTCTCTCTCCTTCTCCCTTCCTCTCTGAAATCAATAAAAAATATATTAAAAAATATATGTATCTACACTAATAAAAGATAAAGATGCTAATTGACTGTACCTTTGCTTTGCCCAAGCCACGCCCTCTAGCCAATCAGAGCAACTATATGCAAATTCACCCAACCAAGATGGCAGACAGCAGCCACGGAGCTGGAGCAAGCCAGAGGCTTGGTTACCCTGGCGATGGAGGAAGCCAAGCTTCCTGCCGGCTGTGGCCTCCATAAAAGGCAACAAAGTTTCAATTATAGAAGACAAATAAATCCCAGATACCTGCTTCCAGCCAGCCTCCACTGGGAGCTTGGGTGGCTGGGGGCTATGGCCAGCCTGCAAACAGCCATCAGCCCCTCACCCAGGATGGCCCCACCCTCACGGGGTGAGGGTCCCTGCTGGGGGCTTGGCCAGCCTGCAAACGGTCCTCAGCCCCTCACCCAGGCTGGTCAGGCACCCCAGCGGGGACCCCACCCTGAAGGGGCTGTGGCCAGCCTGCAAACAGCCATCAGCCCCTCACCCTGGCTGGCCAGGCACACCAGCGGGGACCCCCACCCTGAAGGGACTGTGGCCAGCCTGCAAACAGCCATCAGCCACTCACCCAGGCTGGCCAGGCACCCCAGCAGGACCCCCCTCCCTGAAGGGGGTGTGGCCAGCCTGAAAACAGCCCTCAGCCCCTCACCAAGGCTGGCCAGGCACCCCAGCGGTACCTGACCCGGGACACCCTTCAGGGCAAACAAGCCGGCCCCCCACCCATGCACCAGGCCTCTATCCTATATAATAAAAGGGTAATATGCAAACTGACCCTAACAGCAGAACGACTGGGAATCACTGGTCACTATGATACACACTGACCACCAGGGGGCAGATGCTCAATGCAGGAGCTGCCCCTTGGTGGTCAGTGTGCTCCCACAGGGAGAGCTCTGCTCAGCCACAAGCCAGGCTGATGGCTGCCAGTACAGCGGTGGTGGTGGTGGGAGCCTCTCTCGTCTCCTCAGCAGCGCTAAGGATGTCCGATTGCAGCTTAGGTCCAGGGAGTGGGCCTAAGCCAGCAAGTGGTCATCCCCTGAGGGGTCCCAGACTGCAAGAGGGCACAGGCCGGGCTGAGGGACCCTTCTAAGTGCACAAATTTTTGTGCACCGGGCCTCTAGAATAGCCAGTGACTGGAACACTGTAATGACTGAAATGACCTGTCATTATGACACCCATTGCGCCCAGTGAACTCGCCCAACCTGGATGTGGGGCTGACCAGGCAACCTCCTGTGATCCTTCCCACCAGTCACCCCACCCCCAATTGGCCCCCACCACCCCGATCGGCTCACAGCCCCTCCCTCAAGCTGGCCCCACCCCTGATCACCCCCCTATCCCAATAGGGGCGGGAGCCTGCTGGCCAACCTCCTGTGGACCCTCCTCCCACCCGGCCCTCCCTCAGTGGGCCTCTACCACACTGATTGGCCTGCAGCCCCTGCCCCCAGCCAGCTCCGCCCCCGATTGCCCCCCACACCAATCAGGAGCGGGGCCTGCCAGCCAATCGCCTGTGACCCCTCCCCCCAGCCAGCCTGGCCATGATCGGCCTGATCAGGGCAGGCCAGCCGGCCAATCTCCCACCATCTCTTCCTCCCAACAGGCCCAGCCCCAATCTGCACCAATTGGAGCTGGGCTGGCTGGACCCCACCCATGCACGAATTCGTCCACTGGACCTCTAGTAAATAAATAAAGTAGTCAAATGGCCTGTGGCAGTATTCAGTAGATATTCTATAAATGTCACAGAAACAGGCATTCAGTAAGTAATAGTGAATGACTATACAAATTAAATTTAAAATAAATTTATTCAGTATATATAACTTGCAATTTGACTCTCCCCCTCCCCCACCCCCATTTGTCTAACAGGCACTTTTTCAATAGAACTGTAGCATTTTTAAATTTATTTCTGGATTATTTTCTTTCTTCCTTTATTTATTTTAGCTATTTTCAAAGAAAATTCCAAGAAACCACTGCAGGAATATTGTGGAATCCCTCCCCTACAGATTATGGAAAAAGGAGATTTAAGGCAGACATGTGCACACCTCTGACCTCAAGCACAGCTGCCTTTGCTAATGCTACTCGGATTGCAGTAATGAAAGAAAAGGATTTATTCAAATATCTTGAGGAGCTCAGGAGTAAGAACCATTTATTTTTTTCCCTCTATTGTAAAGGATTTATTTATATATTAATGGTCAGAAATAAATACAAGAGGCCAAGTGCTGTAAGAGCAGGACCACAGCCTATCTACCCAGATACCATTTGAAAGCAAAAATGTATATATTACCTGAGTGCTCAGATACCTGGATGAAGCTGAGAGTCTTCAGGAAGTGGAGGGGTGGAGGTCACAGGAGTAAAGAAAATGGGTCATGGCACAGAGAAGGGTAGACAAAGCAAAATAGATGCCACATGTATGTCTTTCATGTGAATTTCTTATATTATCTGTGATAACATTTTTTGTGTGTGTGATAACATTTTTTATCTTTTTAGGATGCAATCCTCCTTCAGATAACCCATATTCAAAAATACCCATCTTTCCGTTGTTTCCTAATGTGGATGGGCTGGTAATGGGAAAGCCATTCAAAGACATGCATAAATTAGAAATGCTTAGGAGAAAGGAGCCTCTGAGTTTCTTTGATAACTACTTTTTCCATAAAAGAGATTGGAAAACACAGGTGAGATTTAGATCTTGTCACATCATTTAATTTAAATACTTGCGTTGTCTTTTATTGACTTCAGAGAGGACGGGAGAGGGGGAGAGAGATAGAAACATCAATGATAAGAGAGAATTATTGATTGGCTGCCTCCTGCACACCTCACACTGGGGATCCAGCTCACCTTGGCGTGTGCCCTGACCAAAATCAAACCGTGACCCCCTGGTTCATAGGTCGATGCACAACCACTGAGCCATGCCAGCCAGGCTAAATACTTGTGTTTTTAAGTTCTAATTTAACAGAACTAGTAACATGCTTTTTAATGACAGATATTTTTTTTTGTCATTTTTA
>NW_005871147.1:983880-1029609 GCF_000147115.1 Myotis lucifugus | reverse complement strand
CCAAAGAACAATGTTGTGGTGGAGGGGCTGTTCTGCCCTTGGACTGGAACCTCATTTATACTCCCAGCTGAACCTTCTGGATCTACTTCAAGATCTGTTGCCTCTAATCTATTTGCCCTCCTCTCAAGGTACACTTTATCATCATGAGTTTTAAGGTCTCAGGCAAGTATGCCCTAGTTCTGGATAGTCTTTCAAGCTCTGTCCTTACCCTGGTTTGTCACAGGCCTTCCAGCCTTAGAAACAAGATCAAGCTTTGACTAGAGACTAGCCCACCCTGTGGAGCATCTCTGGGTTTCAGAGATCCATGTGTGGTTCACATCATTATAACATGCCTAAAAGGTCCCTGTAGGCATAGGTTTAAGAGTCCCAGAAGCAGGAGGAGGGAGAAAAAAATAGGGAATTGCTCATCAATAGGGATGAAGTCAAAATTATGCAATATGAATAAATTCTAGAGATCTGCTCTACAACACTGTGTATGTAGTCAATGCTGTATCATACACTAAAAATAGTGTTGAGAATAGAGCTCTTGTTAAGAGTTCTTACCACAGTAAAATAATAAAAAAAAAAATTTTAATGAGTCTCATGATGATCACAAATGACCTAAAGTCAAGACTTTGTCTTTAGCTCTCCAAATGAAGTCACACCCACAGGCAAATATCATTGACAATATGGTTTATCAGTATTTTTTAAAGTTCCAACATGCAGCCAACATTGAAAACCATTGCTCAATGAAAAGGGGAAACTGAATAAATGAGGGGCTGAGACAGAGCTGTCTATATAACTTGTAAGGCCTAGTGTACAATAAAAATGTAGGCCACTTGTCCAAAATTATTAAGAACATAAAGACAGCAGCAGTGGAACATTAAGCTGAATTCAGGGCCCTTCTAAGTTTGAGGTCCTATGTAATTGCATAGGTCACACACCCATGAAGTTGGCCCTGGAAAGAGGATAATTGAAGGGATACAGTCCAGGGAACAAATAAAGATACAGGGGGAGATTTTGGCCTTGGAAATTAGGAAAAACTCACATATAAGAGGGAAGGAGGAAAAACCAGGTTCAAGGATGGAGATATCCTAAGGTGGAAAGAAGAGTAAAAAGGATTCATATTGGATAGCCTTGAAGAGACCATCTGAGGGAGTATGAAGGTCTAGTTTTCTAGTGGTTACTAGGAAGACTGTTAACAGTGAATGAAGAAAAGTAATATCAAACAGTACTGAAGGTTTGGAAGAAATTAGGCAATATACATTTTCACAAAAGCAATCAGCATATTCACAAGATTTCTACTGTATTGTCCAGCAGCCCAGGAACAAGGAACATGGATGGCTTGTTCCCATGAGAAGTCTGGGAGTAATATACATTGTACTCTGTGGAGAGCATATTCATTTCAGTGCTGTGTGATGGCTTGGAAAGTTTGAGTAAGGATGGATTTGGCTCCTCTCTACCCTCTATATCCATTCCATACATAAATCATCTCAAAGTCAATACTTCTCTTATGAGAAGGCTTTATCATTATAAGAGAGAATTTGCTAAATGCCCATTTACACATGGGACAATACCTGGTACCCCAAAACACCTGAGAAGTGTTTTAGCAATAACCTTATAAATCATAACAAACCCTTTCATAATACAATATACTTCTGTTTATTATGTCTTTGTTGTATAATTCAAACTAAAATACATCACTAACCTTCTTTTAAAATGCGCATCAAGGCAGCAAATATAAAGCTTATCGACTCTCCCTCCGGCTACCCACCTGAGCTCCTCACCATTGACCAAATGTTGAAGAAAAAGGAGAAATGGACAGTGGCTGAGGCAGCTGCTCTTAAACCGCATGTGAGTACTCAGAGTTGAATGCCTTCCCAGAAAGCATTGATAAAAATATTTTCCACTTCAATACTACAACCATAAAACCAAGAGGGTATTTTCTCCTCTGTCTTTAAAATAAGACATAGATCATTTCTAATTTTTACCTGTTGTAATGACTTTTTTTTTAACTTTTAAAATTGATTTCACGGAGAGGAAAGGAGAGGGATATAGAGAAACATCGATGAAAATCATTGATTGATTGCCTCCTGCACACCCCTACTGGGGATTGAGCCAGCAGCCCAGGCATGTGTCCTGACCAGGAATCAAACCGTAACCTCGTGGTTCATGAGTCAACCCTCAACTACTGAGCCACACCAGCTGGGCATAATGACATTTCTTGCTCTATAATCAAATGGATTCCAATGTTAACTGTTATAATTTATCCTGTTAATCACCTATGGAGCCATACCCAGCATCATTTCTGGGACATTAATTTATTTCATGCTGGAAATAGCTACTAGTTAAGATACTAAACCAACAATCACAGTGAGTGGTACACTCAAGGAATCATGAGGAGTTAAAGATTCTTTATTACAACAGCTAAAAGAATAACAGTGACAATAGTTTAAGTGAGCTTCCTAGGTGCCAGGCATTGTGTTCTTCAAGTGCTCTAATTCACATGCACTAATTCATTTACTTATCACAATGAACCTTTGAGGTAGGCACTGTTATCATTCCTAATCATTTTACAGATATGCACAGAGAGGTTAAGTGAGTTGCCCAAAGGCACACAGCTAGGCAATAATAGAACCAGAATTATAAGCACTGGCAGCTTGGCTCCAGAATCCACACTTGTAACCACAAGTCTATGCTACCTGTCTATTTTTGTGACCTGACTTCTTAGTGACTTTTGTAGTCCACAGAAATAGACTGAGGTGTATTTATTTTATTCCGCCTCCCTTCTGAATTTGACACTAATGACAAAACTCTCCTTGACACTTTCTACTTCCTTGGCCTTTACAATACTGGATCTTCAATTCCCCTTGTAGCTCTGTGTCCTTTTTCTCCTCTTTCCTGAATGTTCATCCCTAAGTCTTAATATTTCCTTGTATTCTAGTGTCATCCTGCTGCTCTTCTCATTATATACGCTCATCCACTCATTTGTTCAGTAAATATTTATCCATTGTTAACAAAGTTCTGGGATTAGGAGATACCAGAGAGAAAAAAACACAGTTCCTATTCTCAGTAAGGGTGGTAGACAGGGAGAAGGAAATGAGCGGTAGTAATTGTGATAAATGTAACTTCAATGAAGGCTACTGAGAGCCCAAGGCCTCCAGGCTGGCACACCAGATGCCCCAAGGGCTGAGATGCTTGGGAAGATCAATAACTTGGTATACTTGTAACCCAGTCACAGCAGAATATTGGGGATCTCTGCGTTAATCGAAGGAAAAGCTGGGATGAGTATTGTTTGGACTATTGATCTACCCTACGTATTTCAACTGCCACCTATACACTAATAATTTATAAATTTGTCACTAGTCTGGACTTCTTTCCAGTACTTCTGTCTTACCTCTCTGACTGCTAGACATTTCTACTTCACTGTCTCATAGCATATCCAACTTGACATGTCCAAAACCAAATTCATTATCTGCATCAAATTGGCTATTCCTTGGGTGAATATCTCAGATGTTGATATCTACCATCTTCCCAATCACTGAAACTAGAAAGCCAGGAGTCATCCTTAAGTTACACATTTTCCTCATTCCTCACATCTACCAATCACCAAATCTGGCTACTCTCATTCCCCTGAAGATTTTTCAAATCTGTCCTCTTCGCTCCATCCTATCACTACTGCCTTCATCAGGTTCAGCCTAGACAACAATCTCCAACCTTGTAGCCCTACCTCTTGGCTGCTCCCCTCTGCCTATTCTCCACACAGGAGATCCAACTATATCACTGTCCTGCTTAAGAATGAATGCTTTCCTCTCACGGATGACAGGGTTTTTCAAGTATATTTCATGCTCCACACAATTGACGAATTTATCCCACGTCCATTAGAAAGGGTGGCTCACTACAGCGTGATTCTCACTGAGGAAAGGGTTCTCCCCAGCCTAAGGGAGGCCAAGTCTAGGCCAATCACTGGTACAGCAGGCCTTGCCTGCCTTGCCTTCATCACTCCCTCCCACTTTAAACTTGACGCTTTAGCAATAGCACAGTGCGTTACCCCCCTTCCCCACCAACACCAGGATATTTATTATTGCCTTTGAGCCTTTGCTTATACTAACCCCTCTCCCTGGAACACCTTCCCGTCACCACTCTCTCAATTCTACAAAATCCTTAAGGACCTACGCAGCTCAACATTTTCTCCCTCCCTGACCTAGGGTGGACTGAGAGCCATTCTTGGCACTTCTCTTATAGTCAGAGCCTATCGCCATCCCACATTTCCTCTTTGTTTTAGTCTATTGTATTATTAATATTCTTTTTTTTTAAATATATTTTTATTGATTTTTTACAGAGAGGAAGGGAGAGAGATAGATAGTTAGAAACATCGACCAGCTGCCTCCTGCACATCTCCCACGGGGGATGTGCTCGCAACCCAGGTGCATGCCCTTGACCGGAATCGAACCCGGGACCTTTCAGTCCGCAGGCCGACGCTCTATCCACTGAGCCAAACCGGTTTTGGCAGATATTCTTATAAAATTTCTTATAATCTCATTATTCCAAAGTAATTTATTTTCATTGTCCATCAACTCCTAACTCCTCAAGAGGCACCTCCAATATATAAACTCGGTGACTTTCAACATAACTCTCAGGATATTTAGAATTGTGGTCCACAAATCAAAGATATTTTAAGATAACAACTGTAAACTTCTCCTTTCTCATTACAGGTGAAGAGAGCTATAGAAATCTATAACTTAGGAACTGCTCTTGAGCACCGGAAAGAAATGCTAAATTTCTGGCATAAGATCCGAGGGGATTTGGTTGGAGTAGACACTAAAAATGAGTCCTTTTATGAAACCTTTTCTACTTATACATGGTCCTGGAATGTTTGCCAAGAATTACTTTCCCCAAAGGACTTAAGGTTGTTTGATGCCTGCATGAATAGAAATTCCTTCCACAATTCTTCAGTCTCTTCCTCTTCGGATACCAGTGAATGTGACATAGAAACAGGAAGAAAAAGAAAACGGAAAGGTTTCAAAGGGTCTCGACAATGAAATTCCTACATTTTCTAAGCAGCTCATTTCACTCTACTTTTTCATAGATATCAAAATTATGGTTCTTTGATTTTGTCTAGTACATTCTTAGCAGCTGGAAATGTTGACATCTTTTAAATTCTAACCAGTGAAAAAGTTTAAGTCATAATATGGTTTCCCTTTTCTAATTGTTTCTAGTAAATAAATGTCATTCAGTTATTTCCCTAGCAACCAGCTGCCCTCTGCTGCCCCCATCTGGCTCTGGCTCAACACTGCCTGGGCAGGAGAAAAACTGAAAGCAGGCACTTACCTGGACACAGAGCTACTTACCCTTGTGAGCTCCTAAGGGCTCTCAGCAATAAACATCTGAGTTTATGTGACTATAAATGGCATTAGGGTTTTTTTTTTATTATTTGTCAGGGTGGCCTGAGGCAGTGGATGACAATGACCTTTCCGTTTCAGGGAATAATATCACCATTCCCCAGGGAGTCTTGATTAAATGTGGGTGTTCCTAAGGCTCCTTTAGCCACATACCTTCAGGCCCTCTTAAAAACAGCCCTTCTCACCCATTACATTTCTTGTTGTTGCCCTTTAATACACTGAATAAAGCAGCACATAATAACTATAAGTTTGGGGTTGTAATTATTTTATTGTGGAAAATGTATATAAAACTTACTATTTTAATCATTTTTAAGTGTATATCACCCATTACACTTTTTCCATTATAGAAAAAGGAAAAAATAAATAATAGAAAAAGGAAAGGACATGTTCCATATTGATGGTGCCAGTGGCTTATAATGTAAAATTATAACATTCCAGGAAAAAGCAATAAAGAGAATGAAGGTAGCAAAACTGTTTAATAAAATAGCCTTGAAGTAATTTTGTGTTACCTTGAATATTCAAAACCATCTAAATATACTTGCCATTATTCATAATATTATATTGGGAAAAATAACTAACTTTATAGATAAATGGCCATGTTTTCTAACAAAAACAAGATTTATAGTTTGATAAGAGTTGTTTATTTTTGTATGGCTGCGAGTGTAACAGGCAATCTAAGAGATTTAATTTGGATGCCAAAATATTAGAATTCTTGGGATACTTCCTTGGACCAAGGGGATAATAAAATAATGTTTTAAGTAGATCTGTCCTGGAAAATAAAAAATGTACAGTAATATATTCTTTATATTAAATTGGCACATACTGTTGATGACAGTATAAACTAGCATCTCTCTGATGGAATACAGTATAGCAATGGGTACTCAGCCATTCATTCGCCAATTATTTATTGAGTTGCATACTATGTATGCTGGACCCTGGATCCAGGATCTGGATATATAACAGTAAACAAACAGATAAAATGCCCTGACCTCACAGAGCTTAGTAATGGAGCTAATTATAACCATTGACTCAGTACTTCCAGTTCTAGAAATTATTACTAAAGAAATAACCGTGAATGTACAAAATGATTTTGTTATAAGGATGTTTATCATGTCGAATTTTTAGGTAAGAAACTTAAAGAAGTCTAACTGTCCAATAAATCGTGATACAACTATATAAAACAGTACCAGGATAATTAAAATGATGTTGTAAAAGAATATTTCAAACAAAAGAATGATATCCACACGCTATTATTAAGTTTAAAAGCAGGCTACAATTGCTAAGAAGCATGAGAGAACTTTATGGGTTAGTTCTAAAACTTAATTATGATGGTGGTTGCACAAATATAGATTTTTACAAAAACTCATTGAACCGTACACGTAAAGTGGATGAATTTAATTGTATGTAAATTATACCTCTATGAAACTGTAAAAAAAAATGGGGCACGGAGCAGTTTGTTCTGAAAGTAACTTAAAAGTTATTTCTACAAATAAATTAGAAAAAGAAAGGAAGGATATAAACCAAAACGTTTAATGGGTTAAATGAAGGATGAGATGGGATTTTTTCTTTTGTCTTACCTATACCCTCTAAATGTTCTATAATAAATACATATTTATGTTGCAATAAGTAAAAACAAAACGGAAAATCTGTTTTAAAATTGAAGTTTTAAAACCAGCCTTTTCAATTATCTAGGGCTGCTGCAAATGCTGTCCAGGTTCTATGAAACCTTGAAAGCAAATTATGACAGCAAGGTGCTTTCCCCAAGCCCTTCCGTTCCAGAGCACATACTTACACCAACCAAAATTTCCACTGATTGAAACTGAAAGAAGAGCATGAAACAGTTAACTACCTCTGCCCCGGGTTGACACCCAAGGCAATAATCCAAACTGGAGTTCTTAACCTTTACATCCTTTGAACCCATGCCACCCACTGAGCTAGTAGAGTTCTCACTACTCACCAGCAGAGGGACCCTTAGCTCCTCTGTAACATAGGGTGGCATGAAGTCTGATAATGATAGAGGACTCAGCCATGTCTTCCAAATTTTTTCGGAAGAAAATATTTAAGTGCTTCAAAAGATGAAGAAAAATGAGTTGTAGAGGTCAAAGATAATTGTATGAAAGTTAAGTATTAGGATACTTTAAAATATGTCATGGGGTGGGGGTAGGGGTGGAAGAGTACAAGGAGGATAAAAGGTGATGGGGGAAAAAGAAAATAAAATAATTAAAAGTTTTTTTTAAAAAAAAACACATATCATCAATAGGGCCCAACTTGTTTGACATTTTAAATGACTCCAATTATTGAAACTAACATAAGTAACTGAAAAGTCAGCTCTCTGCAAGAAATTACGAAGTGGGGCAATTGAACTCTAATAGCTTTTGGTGTAGGGAGAAAAAAAAGTCTGTAGATGAGAGAACAAGATGCCAAGAATAAGCATAAACCAACCATCATATCTGCAAACAGCTAGCCTTGAGAAAAGATAGAAATCCTTGTATTTATTTGGAAAGGAGGTTTTGTTCAAATTGTTTCAAAAGACTATGACAATGCAAGAGTCTTTTGCCTTCAAATAAAGTACAAGTTCTGTTACTATCTTATCTTTTTTATTCACTCGTGTATTTTTCTTGATGATTAGAGAGAGTCTGGGAATTGTTCCCATTTCTTTGGTGGGCGAGGTATAGAAGAATCTCATTGCTTCCCTTAGGTTTTTTTTTTTTTCTTTTTAAATATATTTTTATTGATTTCAGAGAGGAAGGAAGAGGAAGAGAAACATCAAAGATGAGACTCATTCATTGGCTGCCTCCTGCACGCCCCCTACTGGGGATTAAGGCAACCCAGGCATGTGCTCTTGACGGGAATTGAACCAGGGACCCTTCAGTCCAAAGGCCCACGCTCTATCCACTGAGCCAAACCGGCTAGGGCTCCCCTTAGTTTTGACTATGGGAAGAATCTGCAATGGAGACAATGATCACTGGTTACCCGTGTGCTAAGTCTAGTACTGCTCTACTCAAGTAACTAATCCTTCTCTTCTCCCAAATGGTAGTCATCCCTCTTCTGGAAATCTTCTCAACTAGCTTTATCTTCTATTGACAGCCTACTTTCTTCTAGGCTCTTGTGAGAAGCGGTTTGTAGTAGTTATCCAAATAGAAATGTAAGGCTGAGATATATTCATGTCACAAAACTGTATCTGTGCATGATCTGGACTGTGCAAAATAAGCTTGGATATGGATAATTCAAACAGGTTATAAAAAAAAACTTTTAAGTTCTCCTCGGTTATTTATTTCCTATACTTCCCCCACTCCCCACCCCCAAATTGTATGGAGATATTTCATAGCTTTTCGCACTATGAAAAGCTGATTCTAGCGACTGGAAAATTGCCCTATTTCCTCCCCCTGCGAGCTACCTTCCTCAATTCTTTTGGCCACTCGGCTCTACCGTGGAATTGCCTTCCAAATTGCGTGGAACGGGGACCTTTTGGATCCCAGCATTGGAAGGAGGCTCAAGTGGAACGTCTCCCGCCCTCTCGCCACCGAGCGAGTCCACCAGAGGCCACCCAGACCCCGGCCACCCGGCTCGCCCCGCCCCCTCTTTTCCCGCCCGGACCCCGCGCCTCCGGAAGGGGGCGTGGCCCCGCAGGAAGTTCTCGCGTGACGGAGCGGCAGGTATTTCCGGCTCCGGTATCATGGCAGACTCCAGCCCGGAGTCCGGCGCGAGGAGGCCGCAGTTCGGGAGCCGCTTGCTGAGCGACCCGGCGCGGGTCTTCCACCACAATGCCTGGTAACCGCCCTGCCCCGCGTGCGGCCGGCGGCCCGCCCTCCGCCCCTCGCCCTGGGCGCCCCGCCGAGCCCCTGGCCGCAGCCACGGGTCCCGCTGCCTTCCAGGCGCTCTGCTCCCCGGGGAGGGGCGTTCCGAGGCCGGCGACTCCGCCTGTCCGCAGCTGGGACGCGAGGCCCCTGAGCGGCTGTTTGATTCTCCCAGGGACAATGTGGAGTGGTCGGCAGAGCAGGCCGCGGCGGCGCAGAGGAAAGTCCAGGAGAACAGCGCCCAGCGGGTTTGCCCGGAGAAGCAAGGTGCGCCCCGGGGGCTCTCAGTGGATCCCAGCGACCTGCTGGACGCGCCTTGCGGGAGGCCAGAGACCCGAGGTTGCCGAGAGCCTTTTGTTTAACTGTGCTCGGGGGTAGAACAGGAGATGTGCAAGGATGGAAATGGGGTACCCCGGTCAAGTCATGTTAGGGCATAGAGGGTGTTTTGTTTTGGTTTTGTTGTTGTTGTTTTTTTTGGGGGGCGGTTGACACTATTTTCTAGTGCTTACGTTTTTAATTATGTTGACTAGACCAGTATTAATATGGCTGGCCTCTGGCAATCGCCACACGGTTGTTTTAGAGGATGTATTTTCCGCATGATTACACTTTGCCTGAGGAAATGTTACCACTGAAGCTAGCAGGTGGTTGGGTTCTAAATGTTGGAAGAGGGGACTAATGACTGGTGAATTGTGTGTCTTTTCTTTGTGTACTGGCTGTGAGGCTTTGGGGCTCCTGCCAGGGAAAGATGGGTGAAACGGGATGGAGATAAGTCTGGCCAAAGAAAAAGAGACTGCTTCCGGAGAGGGGGATGATTTCACTGCAGAATATTCCTACCTAGACACTAAAACTCTGTGTTGGGCCTGTGTCCTAAGAGATGATTGAAGGTAGGACTAGCAGTTGGAGAGTAGTTCCCATTGAAAGAGAATTAGATGATCGCAGTTACAAAATATTTACCTTGCATAGTTTGACAGAGCAAGTCAAAGGTGAAAGAGAATTTGAAAATCATGTGATCCAATAACCTCTTTTTACAATTAAAGAAACTTGGACCCCAGGACATGAAGTGCCTTACCCAGAGGTAAGCAGTTGGTAGTAGCAGTGGTGGAACTAAAACCCGACTTCTTAGATTTTTATTCTTCTACTACACTAGTCAAGGTCCTGTATTGGCAACGAGCAGAAAACTGAAATCTAGAGCAACCTTGATCACCTTCAACAAAGCTTGATCACCTTCAAGCTTTCTTTTAAACAGTCCACACTTCTTTAGTATATATATCCTGTCCTCTGTCGTCAAAACTCTTACTCGGCTGAAGACATTTTTTCTGTGTCAACTTTCTCTGTTTTCCTCTTACCTTCTTCCCATTTTTAGTATCCACACTCTAAAGAACCACAGACAAAGGAACATATTTAAAGAAGAGCTGCCTGTATCAAAACCATTGAGTTCACATGGGGAACAAACGGAAGAACCTGGGATATTTAGCTTGTAAAAGATCTAGAGGGGGAAATGACTGCCCTCAAACACGAAAGAGTTGTTTTGTATGGTCCTGAGAAATGGTGGGACCTTTTGGCCAGAAGTTATTAGATTTTTTTTGAACATTAGAATTTTCTGATAGCTGAGAGCCGTGCAAAGATGTGGGAGAAGAATTGATAGGTAGTCGGTGCCTAGGCAGAAGTTGTACTCCATAGAAGGGCAAGATATGGAGGGAATTCACGTATGATAGGTCTAGCACTAAATGATCTCCATCTCTGAGACTATGGCTCTAATTGAGGATACTTTCAGTATAAAATGACAATTGATGAAGCAAGGTGACAATTGACAGTAGATACAAATAAAATGTTGAGAAATGGTTCTTAAAATCTTTTCTTAAACATTTACAGTTGATTATGAGACTAATGCCCACAAATATTGGAATGACTTCTACAAAATCCATGAAAATGGATTTTTCAAGGACAGGCATTGGCTTTTCACTGAATTCCCAGAGCTGGCACCTATTCAGAACCAAAATCACTTGATGGATTTGCTGTCAGAGAATAAGAGGAGCGAAGTGCCTGAATGTAGGAGCAATGCGGATGGACCCGGTTTAATAACAGAAGAACAGCACGAGTGCTCTTCACACAGCCTTGGGCATAAAACACAGACTCTTCCTGTGGAAGAGAAGGTAACTCAGAAACTCAGTCACTTGGAAATCTCTGCTGATGAGTTTCCTGGATCCTCAGCCACCTACCGAATACTCGAGGTAACCTTTCTTTATTGTCCTGGTAGTAGGTTAGAAAAGTTGTAATGTTGTGCACATGGTCAGCATAGAGAGGCTGACCACAAAGTGACATCTGTCTGCAGAAGACTTGACCCTTATGTTGGCCAGGAATCACCTCCATTAAAAAAAATTTTTTTTTCCCCATTGATTTCAGGGAAAGGAAGGTAGAGGGAGAGAGAGATAGAAACACCAATGAGAGAGAAACATCCATGGGCTGCCTCCTACGTGCCCCCTACTGGGGATCGAGCCGCAACCAGGGCATGTGTCCTGACTGGGAATTGAACCAACAACCTCCTGGTACATGGGCTGATGCTCAACCACTGAGCCACACTGGCCAGGCTCACCTCCATTTTTTAACTGAAATGCCCTAAATGTAGACCAAGATATTTGGTGGTTGTGGCAAGCAAAGATAGATCACCTGAGGTACTACCTGGGACATCATATTGCATCTGAAAGTTGTAGGTTATATTGCACCTGTCATCTGGAAGAGTCCCATGTCCCAAGACAACTTCTATTAATGGTATTGCAGAGGCCAGGGTAGACCTGGAAAAGTGTCTAGGTCGGTGCTGTAATGTAAATTCACAAATGATGACTACATACTCCACTGGAAGCTGGTTAGCCTTGAGATTGAGTCCTGTGGCATGACCTTGTACCTCTTACCCTCCCCAAGCAGAATGGGGCTTCTGGCTCTCTCTTTCTCCCTCCCTCCTTCCCTCATAGTTTTTTGAAGATGTGTTGAAATGGTGTATGTAAAATAGTTAAGAATAGTGTCTGGCACATAGTAAGCCCTTAGTAAATGGTCACTGTTTTTATTGTACTGTATTTAAGGACATTGTAATCATGGTTCCCTTTTCATTAAATTTTCCCAGTATATTAGAAATATTTTTCTGTGATATAGTAGAGCTCAATATGAAAATAATTCATCTACAGGACCATTCACTAGAATTCAAAAAGTAAAAGCAGCTCTGACCGGTTTGGCTCAGTGGATAGAGTATCGGCCTGTGGACTCAAGGGTCCCAGGTTTGGTTCCGGTCAAGGGCATGTACCTTGGTTGTGGGCGAATCCCCAGTGGGGAGTGTGCAGGAGGCAGCTGATCGATGTTTCTCTCTCATCGATGTTTCTAGCTCTCTATCCCTCTCCTTCCCTCTCTGTAAAAAATCAATAAAATATATTTAAAAAGAAAAAAAAAAAAGTAAAAGCAACCCTGTTAACAATAAATGAATTTTTTTTAAAAGTAAAAGCAACCCGTACCTTTTTTTTCTAGACCCTTCGGCTAATAAAAGCCCATGCTACTTCTGTACGTGTTTTTGAGGTCAAGGTCAGGGAATGTCATAGGTACTGTTTAGCTCTGGTCACTACATCATCCCTAACACAAGTGGGCAAGATTATCTATTGTTGATTATTTATCTAGCTTCGGTAATTAATTTGGAAAGTTCTGTGATTAATAATTCATTTCTGTCTGCAGGTTGGTTGTGGTGTGGGAAACACAGTCTTTCCAATTTTACAAACCAACAAGTAAGTATGTTGTAAAGTTTATGACAGCAAATAGGAGGAAAGTGAGGGGTTGTTTATCAAAAGTTTTACATCAAATATAACTGGTTATTGGGAGCCATGGGTTACAGGAGATTTGCATTTCTACATTATCCAATTATAGATTGTTTTGACTTAATCTGATTTATATGTTAACCTTGTCATCAAGGAAATCAGTGAGATTTAAACCTTTTACATTGTTAATATATGGTACTTTTATAGTTTAACCCTGTTACTCAGGAAAGAGGATAGACATAGTCCAGTTTGTAATGTAATTCTTCTGCTGTTTTTTTTCTGCCCATTTCAGTGACCCAAGACTCTTTGTTTACTGTTGTGATTTTTCTTCCACAGCTATACAACTGGTCAAAGTAAGTGCAGTGGCTCCTTTCAGTAATTTCCACTGATTAAAGGGAAAGGGTCTTCTAAAAATCATGGTTTCTAGCTATTTCCTTACTGTACTGTGGTCTAAAAGTCAAAGATTTACTGAAATAGCCTGGAGGAGAGGAAAGGGTCAAACAAATACAGAGTCTGCCACTTGCCAGCTGTGTAACTTTGGGCAGCTCTTATGACCTCTCCAAACTTATATTTTAAGGATTGAAATGAGATGATTGTTCAGCCAAAGTTCTTTGTGTTACAAGTCGCAGAAACATGTAGACAAACTCAACCAGTACAGTGGAATGTCATAGAACCCAAGAGCATCAAGTGTAGCCAGGACTGAAACTCAGCCCTGAAGAGGTGTCCAGTGTCAAGGCAAGTTGGCTGGCCAGTGAGACGTTGCCGCCCCTTCCATCACTACACCTCCCTCGAGTCCATAGTGTCCTATCTCTCATTGCCCAGTGCTCACTTACCTTTTTCAAATTAGTTTTCTCTTTGCAGACTAGCTTTCTGTAGTAGGTTTTTCCTCGTTTTGCACATGGCCCCGACATGCTTGCCCCTCCCAGTTCCTTACAAGTCCGCCCTGTTCAGGTATTCTCAGAACCTCACCAGAATGACTGTCCCTGTACCAAAGACTCCGGTCTTGGTTAACCCAGCCCAGCTGGTAATCTCTTTTGCTAGCCGGTTTGGCTCAGTGGATAGAGCGTTGGCCTGCGGACTGAAGGGTCCCAGGCTCGATTCTGATCAAGGGCACATACCTCGGTTGTAGGCTTGATCCCCAACCGGGAGGCAACCAATCGATGTGTCTCTCTCACATTGCTGTTTCTCTCTGTGTGTCTCCCCCCTTCCCTTCCACTCAAAAAATCAATGGAAAAATATCGTCGAGTGAGGATTAACAACAACAAAAAAAGGAATGTGTGCTTTAATGATTAGAGCTCTATTCCTCAGAGGGAAGTAACTGCAGTTACACTTAAAGCAAGATTAGCTTACCTTGAGGCTCTGTGAACATTTTCTAACCCATGTGTTGTCTCTCTCCTCCAATTATCTGCAGACAAATTCAGCGTATGATGCAGCAAGGTGTTTTGCCTTTGTTCATGATTTGTGTGATGAAGATCAGAGTTACCCGATTCCCAGGGATAGTCTTGATGTTATCATCCTCATATTTGTTCTTTCAGCGATTGTTCCAGAGAAGTAAGTAGTATAAAAAAAGCAAAGCTTTAGTCATGGACCTTGATATCACAGTTGGGCCCTAAATTAAAAAAATGTTCTGACAAACAGAAAGAAGCCTCTCCATCTGAAGTGATAGAAGCATCTCAACCGTTTTCCTGAATTTGTCTTGAAGTCCAACTTTTGTTTCAGCCTCTAAAACTGCTTATTGACTTCATTGATGGATTCTTCTTTTCATTTTTATGGTATAACATCCCCAAAGAATGGGGGGGGGGAAACATCTTTAATGGGTATTTGGAGAAATTTCATATTGATTATCTCATAGCACGCTGTTTCAACATCTCATTATTGGCCTTTTCAAATGAACCAAGGCTTTTTTTTTCCCTCTCTCTTTTTTTTTATTGATTTTAAAGAGAGGGGAAAGGAGAGAGAGAGAAAAGTTGCTTTATTCCACTTAGTTATACACTCATTGGTTGTTTCTTGGATGTGCCCTGACCGGGGATTGAACCCACAACCTTGGCATATTGGGATGTTGTGTTAACTAACTGAGCTACCCAGCCAGGGCATAAACCAAGCTTATTAACAGCACAGAATGTACAGTGAAGCCTCACTCAGCTATTCTCTGATACTTGAGTTCTGTGGAAAACAAGTATAGTAGAATTTCATAAAATCAATTTAGGTAAAAGACAATTGCTGTTCCCTAAAAGATACCGCTAAAGCCTCATAGAATAGACATCTTGTCTTCCTAGTAAAATACCGTCTCAAGGAAGCAGTGTTGGTTGGAGACCCGGGGGAGTGATTAATTTTCTCCAGCCCATGTTTCCTCTAGAATAGCATTGAGTCATCTGACCTGACAGGGATATTGTGAGTGTGCAGTAAAGGTAGATGCAGAACAGCCCAAAGTGCCTGGCATGGCTCAAAACATTAGTAACTGCAGAAGTTTAAGTGCTACACCTTTAAAAAACTTACATGGACTGAAACGCAGCATTAAAGTTAAAAATAAGTTATTCAGTACTTAAATAAACTTTCAGATTTTTTTTGTAAGTTTGTGGTGTTTATACTTCTGAAGTTAGAAAAGCAGAATCCTGTTCCACACCACGTCTCAATATGAAAAGTACAGTAGGAAATATGAAGCACTTTGCTCAGTTACTCCTTTGCATACTGATGTAAATTGTAAGTTCTTGAGGTTCAGTCTTTACTTAACAAATGGAAAGATCTGCATTCAAACAGCTTGAGCCTAGAGGGGAGGACGATGAGTTCACTAGCAGTCCCATAGCAGGTGGTGGGAGCACAGGGCCGGGATGGCTTCCTCCGGAGGCAATCCCAGGAGGAGAAGGAAGTGAGCCAGGCAGAGTGTGTCACTCTTCCTATGGTGGAGCCCTAAGACAGAAGGAGGTTATCCTCAGTTATTAGCAGGCCCCAGAAGGCACATGAGAAGTTTGGATGTGTGCTCCCGTTCTAAGTAAAGCAAGGGCAGAGGATCTAAGACTTCAGGGTTAGGAAGTCCACGGTCTTTTTAGAATATGCAGCAAGGAAAAGGAATCTTGCCCAACCTGGTTGAGTGTCCACTTATGAACTACGAGGTCACGGTTCCATTCCCTGTCAGGGCACATGCCCGGGTTGTGGGCTCCATCCCCAGTAGGGGGTGTGCAGGAAGCAGCCTATTGATGATTCTCTTTCATCGATGTTTCTATCCTTCCCTTCCTCTCTGAAATTTATAAAAAATATTTTTAGAAAAATGAAAGGGAACCTTATCCTTAAAGAGGCCTGATCTTCATTCCCTGTATCCCACAGGATGCAGAAGGCTATCACGAGGCTGAGCAGGCTTTTGAAGCCTGGAGGGATGATGCTTCTGCGAGATTATGGCCGCCATGACATGGCTCAACTTCGGTTTAAAAAAGGTATTTTGCTACTGTAATCAAAACAATAGTTTTGCCATCAGAATAGACATACAAGTCAGTGGGACAGAATAGACACTAGAATTATAGCTTCATATGTAAAACCACTTATACATGACACGGGTGGTCTGTTTTTGAAGGCTTGTATAATCTAGGTATTAGGGAGGTCTTTTAACCAAGGCAGCTACTTTTAAAAGCTATTTTTAGAAAAAGACATTTGATTACATAAACAATTTTAAATGTGATGGCAAATGATGTCATTAAAAAGTTAAAAGACAAGTATTTTTGGTGCATAAAACAGATAAAGACTTAATATCTGTGCTCTTCAAGGGACTCTTGGCAAATTGATAAGGAAAAGATCAGTGACCCACCCAAAAAGCAGGGAAGGAATATTTTAGAGTTGGTTCACAGAAGAACATATTCAAATGGCCAAAAAACAAAACTTCAAGGGAATAAAAGAAACAATTAGATACCAGTTCTTAAACCTATTACTGGCCAGTTCCAAGAGATGTTTCTCCACTACTGGTAAAATATAAATTGTTATGGCCTTTTATTTATTTATTTTTTTATTGATTTCAGAAAGGAAGGGAAAGAGAGAGAGATGGAAATGTCAATGATAAGAGAGTCATTGTCGGCTGCCTCCTGCACACCTCCTACTGGGGTTCGAGCCTGAAACCCTGGCATGTGCCCTGCCTGACCGGCAATCCAGGCAATGACCTCCTGGTTCATCTGTCGATGCTCAACCACTGAGCCACACTGGCCACTCTGTTATGGCCTTTTAAAAAACTACCCTATATTATCTATTCAATCCAACAGTCCTTTTGGGAATTTTTCAAGAACCAGCCATAATATATACATAAGCAATATCTTGGAAACAAAGTGAGTGCCTCTATAGGGGCATGCTGCTGGTCTTGGGAAGAGGTGTTCCATTTTATTTCCAAGTGAGAAGAGCAGTGCGCAGATGAGTATTTCAGACTTGAGCCCACATGTAACAGTAGCTGGGGAGAGTTACGTAGGTAAGTAAAGCAAGTAAGATTATGTTGACATTCAAAAGGTGAAGGATTACACACTAGCTCTCTATCTCTCTCCCTTCCTCTCTATAAATATCAATAAAAAATATATTTTAAAAAAAAAGAGTATGTGTTATATATATGAATATGTGTGTAGACACATGGAAAGACATGCAAAATGACACTCACCAAAATGGTATTGGTGGCTTAGACTTAATGGTATCCTTAAACATAGCGATATTGTTTGATATTTATTTATTTTATTTTTCTTCCCTCCTCACCCCCCCCCCCTTTTTTTTTTTAACAAAGAGTAGATGCTATTTATTTAATCGGGGAAAAGGCGAAAACACAACCTGTTTCAGCAGGAAACAGAACTGTAGAACCTTGGAGCTGAGAGTCACATATATAAGTTACTTAGCATGCAGTTTGATTATTCCCTTTGGCTGTTCTTCTCCAAAGCACCATTCCTTTGTAGGAGAAAAATTGCAGATCCCTGCAAAGTACCAAGTATAAGCAAGGAAGAATTCTGTTCTCTGCCCAGGAAGATGATCTGTGGTGTGCATTTGATTGACAATGAAATTTAAGGAAGTGCTTTAAAGTTTCTCTGATTTTTGCCACATTGCTCTGCAGGTCAGTGTCTATCTGAAAATTTCTATGTGAGAGGTGATGGCACCAGAGTTTACTTCTTCACACAAGGTATGGAAACAACACTCATCTTTATGTCAATACTTCCAAAGTATATTAAATGTTCCTCGGTGGACTTCCAGAAGTAGGGTCATCTGGCCCTCCTACCTTTTACAACCTTTTCCTATCCTTTCCCGTCCCTCACAGCCAACCTGAACTGCTCACTGTTCTCCAGATAGGCTCAGCTTGTACATCTTCAGTCCTCCGCCTTATTCTTCTGCTATCTGCCCTTCCTCTCTGTCACATTGTTCAAAACGGGGAAACTAGCCCATTTTGCAAGACTCCAGGGCAGCTGTTTCACCCTCTAATCTGGGTTGTGCCTGAGATGCACCTTAGTTAGGGGAACTCACCATTCACTGGGTTCCAGATATCACCCTGAACTGCTCTCTCCTGCTGCTCGCCCAGCTGCAGTTTCCTTCTCCACCAGTGCCTTAAGAACACTCCATTGCTGGGACCTTTGTCAGATCACATATTTTTCTGAGCCTCTGGTTAAAGTGATAGAACCTCTCTTCTTAAAAACAAACAAAAAAAGGACTTTCACAGACATATAGGTAAATCTTTACATGTAATTTTAAGGTATTCATAGAGCCCTTCTTGAAAACTCCTCCCTATCAGCTGACTCTTAAAGAAGCTCTCCCTTCGGGTTCCATAATACATAAACATCTATTTTCCAAACTAGATGAACTGGACACACTTTTCACGACTGCTGGACTGGAAAAGGTTCAGAACCTGGTGGATCGCCGATTGCAAGTGAACCGAGGGAAACAGCTGACAATGTACCGAGTTTGGATTCAGTGCAAATATCGCAAACCTCTTGTGGCCAACACTGGCTCCTGACAGGATGGGGTCTCCTTGGCTTTTTAACAGAATATTCACAACTGGTGTCTTGTTGATGTTGGACAGTGCAAGGAATCAAACAAACTTGAGCCTTGGACCTAGGAAAAAGTTACTTTTATCAAGATTCAAACAATCACACTTTCTATTTGTGAAGCCCTTTAATGTATACTTTCCTCCAGCTTTTTCTTACTTTGAGATCTCAAAAAATCTTTCTTGCCATTTTATAGTATCTTAATAACTGAAGTATTCATGGAAATTGGGAATTTTAAAGGCATCAAGAAATTATTTCCACGTGCAAGTATCATGTATGATAAAGTGCCATTTGACTGTATGTTTCATTAAGTTATTTGAAATGCAAATACCTGGTTCCAAGGTGTTTTAAGCACATTTTCCTTCTCTAAGTAAACTGTGTCCAAAAATTAAAAGGATCTTCATTTTTAGCAAAATTGCCTTATTTTTTATTGTGTCCTTAAATGTTTGACACAAAAGGAATTGAGAGAACTTTATTTTAGCCACTTCACTTCTGAATGTGATCGTCATCAGTGTTACCTTTTTTATGTTCTGCTTATTTTCAGTTATTATTTTTACATGTTTTTCTCTTGTGGTCTATAAGTTATGTTATATTTTTTTAAAATATGTTTTTATTGATTTCAAAGAGAGGAAGGGAGAGGGAGGGAGAGAGATAGAAACATCAATGATGAGAGAGAATCATCAGCTGCTTCCTGCATGCTTCCTACTGTGAATTGAGCCCGCAACCTGGGCATGTGACCCCACCAGGAGTCGAACCGTGATCTCCTGGTTCATTAGTTGATGCTCAACCACTAAGCAACACCAGGTTGCAATACCAATACCTTTGGTATTCTTTTTTTTTTTTTTATCCTCACCCTAGGATATTTTCCCATTAATATTTAGAGAGAGTGGAAGGAAGGGAGGGAGGGTGAGGCACACACACATGGATTGGTTGCCTCCCGAATGCATCCTGGATCGAACCTGCAACCCAGATAAAGTGCCCGAACCAGCAACCCCTCTGTGCTCCAGCCAACACACTAACCACTGAGAACACTGGCCAGGGCATTATATATTCTTAATTTTACTAAATAAAAAATGTCAATTCCTCATTCCTACATTTTGGAGTTTTAAATTAAACTTAGATATTTTCATAATTGTTTTATTTTATATGTGAAAAGACAAGCAATTTTTAAAATAATTCCAAACTTATGGAAAAGTATAGTACCAAGAATGTTACAAGAAGAGTCACTTTTTTCCTGAATCACTTTTAAGAGGATGTAATTCCTGTTGTAAGACATTCTCCTATATCACCAAATAAGTCTATCAGAAGTAGGAGTTTACATGGAAACACTGTTACCCACAGATAACCAAGTTTTCCCAATGGTCCCAATATGGCCTTTATCACTTTATTTTTTAAAAAGCCATTTTGTTGTACTTGGTAGTCATGTCTCAGCCTCCTTCAAGCTTATTTTTATAACCTTGACATTTGAAGATTATAGGCTATTTTGCAGACTGCCCCACAAATTGGATTTGTTGATACTTCATGATTTGGTTCAAGTTCTACCTTTTTGGCAGGAATATCAGGTAATGCCGTGCTGCTCCCATTCCTTCCTATTAGGATACATGCTTTTTAATTACTCCATTGGTGATGCTAACCTTGATTATTTAATTGAGGTGGTGTCTGTGGGGATTCGCCACGAAAAATTACCAGTAAATATTTTGTAGGGGAGTGTTTTGAGACTACAAATACCCATTCCTCACCAAACTTTATCCCCTGGTTTCAGCATCTTGCTGTTTCTTGCCTGATTACTACTCTATGATGGTGGTCACATAGTGTTTTCTAATCCCGTTACTCCTATATTTATTGGTTGGTGTCTATAAGGAAGACTTTATTTTCTCATCCTTTTATTTAATATGGACTCATGGGTTTCTTTTTTATTCAATGATTGTATACTATCGTACTACCATATTTTTTAAAATATATGTTTTATTGATTTCAGAGAGGAAGAGAGATAAAACGTCACTGATGAGAGAGAATCATTGAATGGCTGCCTCTTGCATGCCCCCACTGGGGATCCAGCCAGCAAACCCAGGCATGTGCCCTGACCAAGAATCAAACCGTGACCTCCTGGTTCATAGGTTGATACTCAACCACTGAGCCATGCCGGCCAGGCTACTATAATAATTTAATGTTCATATTGTCCTAGATTCGGCCAGCAGGAGCTCCTTCAAGTGCTTCTGTAACCTTTTGATGTGTCCCAGTTATTCTTTGAGCACTTCAAGCACAAGTTGTTCTAGGCTCATCTTGTACTTTTTCTGCCCCAGTCTGAATCAGCCATTTCCCCCAAGGAGTTATGTTTCTTTAGTGGAGAAAGGTATTTAGAAACCAAGCTAAGTGTGCTCATTGCTATTGTGGTGTTCCTGTTCCCAGGCCACCTAAGTGGGTGGAGCTGAGGGATATATGTATGTACCTATACATATATTCACATCTATGTTTCTATACTTAAATATATTGAAAACCATCAGTTCAGATCAATACCTTTGACTTCAACACCACAGTTTATTCTAGTTTTGATTCTCCCTCTCTGTACTTGCAATTCCCTTTGCCAATAATTCCAAACTCCCATGATCCACATTGTATTGGACCAATCATTCTTTTGCCACTGCCCACACATAAATGCCCACACCTCTCTAGGGCTCTGATTCCCAACTCCAAGCCACTGTTGCCACCACTTATACAGACACCCTCCTCACCTTGCCCTGGGTCCTGTGTCCCCAGAGGCCACCACCTCTCTGCTCCTGTGCTAACATCTACCTTGGTTGGCTTCACCTGATGAATGTAAAAAATGTGGAAGGGAGCTCCCATCTTTTCATTGCAAGGAATGTATTTAAAAGGAAAAGACTGAATCACTGGGATGGTATTTCATTTATCTTTTGTAATGAAGAACAGATGCATTATTAACTCATGGTCCACTGAAGACCCTCTAAAGCAGCAGTTCTCAACCTGTGGGTTGTGACCCCTTTGGGGTCGAACGACCCTTTCACAGGGGTCACCTAAGACCACTGGAAAACATATAATTATATATTGTTTTTGTGATTAATCACTATGCTTTATGTTCAATTTGTAACAATGACAATACATCCTGCATGTCAGATATTTACATTACGATTCATAACAGTAGCAAAATTACAGTTATGAAGTAGCAACGAAAATAATTTTATGGTTGGGGGTCACCACAACATGAGGAATTATATTAAAGGGTCACGGCATTAGGAAGGTTGAGAACCACTGCTCTAAAGCATTTCAAAGCTACAGGAACAGTTTTGGGGTTTTTAAGATTTTTAAATTGATTTTTAGAGAGAGAAACCTATGTGGGAGCAGAGCTCGGCCAGCGTAGCTCAGTGGTTGAGCGTCAACCTATGAACCAGAGATCACAATTCAGTTCTGGTCAGGGCACATGCCTGGGTTGCGGACTTGATCCCAGTGTGGGGAATGTAGGAGGCAGCCAGTTGATGATTCTCTCTCATCACTGATGTTTCTCTCTCTCTCCCTTCCTCTTTGAAATCAATAAAAATATATTTTTTTTAAATGTGAGAGCAAAACATTATCTGCTGCCTCCTGCATACCTCCTACTGGGAATTAAGACCGCAACCTGGGCATGTACCCTGAACTGGAATTGAACTGGCAACCTTTTGGTGCACACAATGACACCTGACCAACTGAGCCACACTGGCCAGAGCAATAGAAACAGTTTTTTTGTTTGTTTATTTAATTGTTTTAATATATTTTTATTGATTTCAAAGAGGAAGGGAGAGGAAGGAAGAAAGAGATAGAAACATCAATGATGAGACAGAATCATCGATTGGCTGCCTCCTGCATGCCCCCTACTGGGAATCAAACCCTCAACCCGGTCATGTGCCCTGACGGGGAATCAACCATGATCTCCTGGTTCATAGGTCAACACTCAACCACTGAGCAGCCTGGCCGGGCAATAAGAACAGTTTTTATTCCATCTTCCTGGCATCTGACTTAGCCTTTGGCTTAGGTAAAACAGATGAGCCTTTTCCTGACCGTGGTCCCTTTTCTTCTCTGCCTTATGCTAAGCTCTCTGACTTTATGTCAGGCTAACTTGAACTCCCTAAAGGACTTTGCATAATTTTTCAGCCATGGAATTGCTAATGATGAGCAGAGGACAATTAAACATGGTCAGAGTAGATTAAAGTATGACCTTAGTGCCACTCAAACAGAGTGGACTACCAGGCTGACTCCGAACGGCTTCTTTTGATATTTTTAATGCAAAATAAAAAGTGCACTGTTGGCTGGGAAGGTAGCTCCACGTGTGAAACTACTCAGGAAGTTGTGTGGTTTAGATTCAAGTCTAATAGAGAAGTGTTTCTGAAACTGACTGATCTTCCTAAGTAGTGTTAATTTGGCTGAGGAGATCAAGTTCAATGTTGTTTGAAAAATGAGAGACAATTTAATTTTAAACAGGTGCATTGTCGCCATTGGAGTGGATCCATGTTCCTGAAGGTGGTGTTCAGGGTCAGGGCGTAACATGATCACCCGGAGAGCATGGGTCTTTACACCACAAAAGTGATTCATCTCCGATTTTTTGTACTTTAATTTGACCCGGGCCTCTGCTAATGCCGTCAAACTTATGCTTTGTAATGGGTCTGCTACCTGCCTTCATGTAAGTTCATACTCTCTTGGGCTCTGATTGGAAAATTAGGGCCTTGGAACCTTCGTAGGAAAGGAAAGTCTAATGGACTAAGACATCCTATTTTCCTCTATTTGATTTCTCTCTTTGCTTAAAGATGTTACTTTAGTAATAGTGGGGAATTCTATCTGTAGCTTACAAGATGAGCTCAGGACAAACAGCTTCTTTCACTCTTCACAAAGGCCCGTTCTTTGGTTTGTGGCTGCAGCTGCTATTTTCAGAGCCTGGCTGCATCAATGCATAACAGATTTCTGTATGTGTCTTAATTTTGTGTGCAGGTTATGATTTGAGAGGTGGAAGAAGTCCTGGCGGTGAATTTTGCTAGTAAAAACACGGAAATGGTAGATCACAGCCACCTCACTTTATTTCAATGAATTTCTAGGTTCGAGATTGGACATTGTCTCTAGACCAGTGGTTCTCAACCTTCCTAATGCCGCGACCCTTTAATACAGTTCCTCATGTTGTGGTGACCCCCAATTTCATTGTTACAAATTGAACATAATTAAAGCATAGTGATTAATCACAAAAACTATGTAATTATATATGTGTTTTCCGATGGTCTTAGGCGACCCCTGTGAAAGGGTCTTTGACCTCCAAAGGGGTCGCGACCCACAGGCTGAGAATCGCTGCTCTAGACTATAGTTAGTGGACTGCACTGTGTGACCAAGTTATACGACAGGTAGCCACAATCAGATCCTGTGCTCCAGTGGGGGACCCTAAGATACAATAGCCAGAAGTCTTGACCAAAAGCTCAAGGTTGGCATTTCCTTCCTGAGATGAGCATTGATTCATTCCCCATCTTTCCATCTTTCTTTATCTGGGTTTGGATTTCTTCATAAAATCTTAAAATATCCTTAGAAAGAGTCATATTTTAAACATTGAAACCGGTTTGGCTCAGTGGATAGAGCGTCAGCCTGCGGACTGAAAGGTCCCAGGTTCGATTCCGGTCAAGGGCATGTACCTGGGTTGCGGGCACATCCCCAGTGGGAGATGTGCAGGAGGCAGCTGGTCGATGTTTCTCTCTCATCGATGTTTCTAACTCTCTATCTCTCTCCCTTCCTCTCTGTAAAAAATCAATAAAATATATTTTAAAAAAAAAACATTAATCAGCAATAACATGTTAGAAAAACACCTCCAAGGGGATAAGCAGGACTGGAGGAAGCCCTGACGTACCCTGTACCCTGCCCTCGGTAAGCCCCTCCCCACACACACACCCTCCTCATCCTTGCTTCCCATTACTCTGTATATTGTGTGATTAAGGCTGACACTCAGTGGAGCTCGCTAAATGATGAGCTCCTTGGGGGAACTCTGTATTCTCAACACTTAGCACAGCACCTGGCCCTTGGTTGGGGCTCATGAATGAGGACTGCCCTGCTCAGTACCCTCCCACCTCTTGAGACACCCACTGACACATGGTTTGCATTTAATTTCAGAAGACCACAGTGTACAGGCTTCTGGTTGCAAGAATCAGCAACTCAATCTGACTTAAATGAGAAAACACAAAGTAGGAGACAGGGTCTTGTGGACCCCCAGGGCAGAAATGTAGACAGGCCTCGGGACAACCCTGGGAAGTGTGTACTCACCCTGCTACCCAAGGCTCTCTAAGGACCTTCTCTCTGCTGCTCAGGCCAATTGGAGAGGTGACCATAACTTAGCTCTGAAGGCCCAGAGTTCTTCCCTGCTGATACCCTTGACCAGCGTCTCCACTATCCCTCCGTCATATTACATCATGTGGCTTTATCTTCCTCATGACATGTAGCACTGTTCTGATTGTCTGCCTCCTGCCTCTAGACCAGCTGTGGGCAAACTACGGCCCGCGGGCCGGATCCGGCCCGTTTAAAATGAATAAAACTAAAAAAAAAAGAGACGGTACCCTTTTATGTAATGATGTTTACTTTGAATTTATATTAGTTCACACAAACACTCCATCCATGCTTTTGTTCCGGCCCTCCGGTCCAGTTTAAGAACCCATTGTGGCCCTCGAGTCAAAAAGTTTGCCCACCCCTGCTCTAGACTATAAGATCTTTGGGGAAAGGGACTTGGTTTACTTTGTGCACAATTGTATCCTTGGTACTTACAATGGTGTCTGGCACATAGTAAGTGCTCAATAAATATTTGCTGGGTGGGTAAGTGCATAGAATGTCACCTAGAAACTTGGTCTGTAGACAGCATCAGGCGTCAAAGTGAGGAAAAGTCAAATTCTGTCATCTAATCCAGTGAAAAATAGTAGGGCCAGAGCTGATAGCCCAGGGTCTTTGGACAGAAGGTGACCTCAAAGTGTTTCCCAGAAACCAGGCATACCTGGGAAATAATAGGGTGAGGTCCAGCAAGAGAACAAGGCTGCACAGCTCCCTGAAGCAGGAGGCCCAATCAGGATGGTTGAAAGATGCAGAAATAATACTAGGAAAGCCCACTGGCCTGGACCCCATCATATAGAGAGACTGCAAAGGCATGAATGAGCTGATCTTTGAATCTTTAAATGCCACCAATACTCAGATAATTCCCAAATATATTGCAAGCTAAGGTCTCACTTAACTCTTGAACTAGTTTATCTAAATACTTCCTGGATAATTCTCTCCCCTGGAAGCCCTTTGGGTACCTCAAACTCAATCTGTCCAAAGCAGCTCATAAGAGCACAGACTGGAGTTGAAATCCTGGAGTTGCCATTTCATTTGTTCTCTGTGTCATCTTGGCCCAGTTAATAAATTCCTCTGGTTTTCAGTTTCCTTAACTATGAATCGGATATAAACAGTAATAATAATCCTTCAGCCCTAGTGGGCCCCATCACACAATCATAACTCCTTGCAGAAAATCACATCAAATGCCAACATCTCTGGGCAACTCTACATTTACAAGACTCATTTGTGTAGGACACACTTTGTTATATGTTGTGTATTTAGCAAATGGATCAATGGTATGTCCCTTGGCAATTTTTGCCTGGAGAGAATAAAGACATGTTATTGAGTGAGTCTTGATAAGGTTGTAACGGAAAACACTGATCTCCATTTCTTCTCGGGGGACTCAAGCAGTGAGGAGGGAAGTTTCCAGTGCCTTCAGTCAGGGTCAGCTTCTCCATTGGGGTGCAGTGCCTGGGGCCCACAATGCCTTTAGGGACCCTGGAAAATGTTTTCATTTTAAGTTATTTTAAATCCAGAACAAAAATGAATATGATAGTAATGAATATGTGATAATGAAGGCAGCCTAGATTGTTTTTATATCAACAAGATTATAAAATATATAAAAAGAGGAGAGAAAAAGATTCTAAATATATAAGTATTTTAATGGAGGAAAGAGCCCATGAAAGCATAAGTGCCCAGGCCCTCAATGGGCATTGGCCTTCCAGACAGAAGGGCAGAGTTGATGGAGGTAGATGTGAGCAAATGCTTCACTCCACCTCCTCTCTGCCCAAGTCATGCTGTCTCAGGGAAACATATGTGTGGGAAGAATGGTGTGTGAAGTCTTTAGCATTTCTATATGCACGAGGGGCAATCTGTGGGAGAAATATCAATAGGTAAGGAGTTTGGAACGGTAACATTTGGGGCACTGAGGAATGAAATCCAGCCTTTTAACATTGTTCTAATGGAAATACTATTTATATGTTTCTTGCTATGACTGCATTTTCCTGGAGCACAGAAGGACAGGACTTCCTGGGGAGGCTGTCACAGAGCAGGAAACCCTGCGCCAGGGTCTTGGAGGATGAAGGGTTTTTCCAGGTGGATGAAATGGGGTGAGGTGTCTGGCGAAAGGGATGGAATTTCACACAAAAAGCCATTTACCAGAAGAGCAGCCAATGGACAGGATCGTGGCTGTTTCAGAAGGATGGTGCATGGGGCAGCTCTCTGAGCGTCTCGTGAGAACTAGAATTGTCTTCCATCTCTGTCCCTCCCAGGCAGGTGGTGGAGGCCTCACATGCCATGCTGAGGAGTTGGGGCTTCATCCTGCGGGCAGCAGCGGGCCAGCGTAGAAACTGAAAAAGAACAACAGAATCATTGCAGGGACATTTAAGTCACCTCTGACAGCAATTCAGATGGAGAGAGAATCACGGGGAGAGGGGGCGGGGTGAGTGTGTGTGTGTGTGTGTGTGTGTGTGTGTGTGGCAGCGACCAGCGCAGGGAGGTCACTGAGCGGAAAGTTCCACCAGTGGCAACAAGGCAGATGAACCAATGCTGTGCAAGCGGGGACAGAAAGGGGCCACAGGGAGCCACGCCGTGGATGGGACTGGGGATGGGTATGAGGTGTGGGAGGGAGTCTGTGAGAGAAGAAACCTAGAATAACCTTGACGTTTCTGGCTTTCACCTTGGGGAAATGTCGATGCTGGATTAGGGCTTCAATCAAGAGGAGGAGGAAGAGCTCCGGGGGTGTGGAGGGCGCAGGATGAGCCCCACGCAAGCTTCCATTGGGGCCCAGTAGGTTACTTGCTGCGGAGACCAGCCCACTGAGGAGAGGGTGGAGGTGTGGAGACGGTGTGCGGGGTCCATCACCCACCCTCCCCCACGAACCGCTCCCCTTTCTGGCCCTCGAATTCCGGAGGGAACCGGAATGGCTCCTGGCAGCCATATTTCTGCCCAGCGACCTGCTCTACGGCCGCAAATGATTGGACAGGGGTGTGCATGTGACCCCGGGCTAAACCAATCAGAGCCCTTCCCGGGACATCCGAGTGGGCAGCCATGACGACCGAGGAGCCTGCAGCCACGGAGACCCCAGGTAAGAGCAAGGCAGGCGGAGGGGAGACCAGTACAACAGCAGCCCCGAGCGGGCGGGGCGAGCCCTGGCATGCAAGGTGCTGAGCGAGGCAGGCGGGTGTCGGCCACGGGCGGGAACGGTGGACAGGGCCTCGGGAGCCGCCTGTGCTGGGTGTGCCCAGGACCAGGGGGAGCGGTGGACGGGTGTTAGAGAGGGAGTGGCCCGACGCGGTGACCCTCTCAGGGATCAGCGCAGCTGGAAATGTGCTGTGGAGTGGGCGTGGGCAGGAGTGGGCAGGGGCCGGTGCCTCCAGGCAGCGGAGGGCGGACCATGGCAGTGGCAGCGGCAGGGGTGACGGGGGAGGGATCAGAGTCCAGACAGGACAGAGGGAAGGCTGGAACAGGGACTGATGGCGGGTGATGCTGTACTGAGATGGGAAAGAGGGAAGACATGGAGATTGCCGTGTGGACATGGTAAGTCTGGGGCCCATGGCATGTGCCAGGGAGATGCTGAGAAGAAGGCAGTGGGTGCATCAGTCAGGCGTTGGGGAGAGGTCAGGGCTGCAGGGGCGCCGATGCCGGGAGTGGGGTGGCAGCAGCAGACCTCCGGTGTTAAAGCAGGGCCTAGGAGGGGCCCACACAGAAGCCGAGGCCCCAGCATCCAGAGGACTAGTGGAGGGAAGGCGCAAGGAGGGAGGGAGGGAACCTAAGGCGCCCTGGCTCCTCAGGGGCTCAGTCCCTGCGGAGACCAGAGGGGGGCCCTTTAGATTTGGCAATGAAGTTACCCTGACCTTGACAAATGGGTGGAGTGGTGGATCTGGAATTTAAACTGGGGTGGCCTCATCTTTGTAATCCGATTCAAAATGCTGTGAAGGATATTTTGGGGTAAATTGGGAAATCTGAAAATGGAGTTTATATTAAACTAGAGGCCCGATGCACAAAATTCGTGCAAGAGTAGGCCTTCCTTTCCCCAGCTGCCGGCACCAGCTTTCCCTCTGGTACCCGGGACCCAGGCTGCCCTCTGGCCACCGGCAGGCACCTGGGACCTGGGCCCCGGCTTCGTCTGGAAGGTCGTCTGGAAGGACGTCTGGAAGGTCGTTGGTCTAATGAGCATATTACGATTTTATTATTATAGATAATATTGTATCAGCGTCAATTTCTTGTGTGTGAAATGGTCTGTGTGTTATGTAAGAGGGAATTCTGATCCTTAGGAGACACATGTTGTAGTATTTACTTTAGTATGTAAGGGTGAAGGATCAGGATGATTGATACTTTCCAGTAGTTCAGCAATAACAACAAACTAAACATACATACATCTATATATTTATATATCTATTATTTACATATAAATTATGTTTACATTTATATACAGGTATATTATCAGAGAAAGAGCACAAATATGCTAATTGGAGAATCTGGGTAGAGGGTATTGTAATACTATTTCAACTTTGCTGTAGGCTTAAATTTGTCCTTAAAAATATGGGAAAATAAGTTAGAGTGAATGGCACGTGATGAGGAAGTGGAAATAGCATAGTTTTAAAAAATATATTTTTATTGATTCAGAGAGGGAGAGATAGAAACATCAATGATGCTGCCTCCTGCACGCGCCCTACTGGGGATTGAGCCACAACCCGGGCAAGTGCCCTTGACCAGAATTGAACCCAGGACCCTTCAGTCCACAGGCCCACACTCTATCCACTAAACCAAACCGGCTCGGGTGAAACAGTGTAGTTTTCAAGGCAAGAAATTCTATAGTAAGTAGCTGGAGGGGAATGTGAGGTCAAGGGGGGGTTTTATACAAAATTTTTAGAAATGAGAGCATGTGTGTATGTTGACAGGAATGTTCCCATGGAAAGGCAGAGATTGGAGATGTAAGAAAGGGGTGAGAGGTGTGGGGCACAGTTCTTGGGCAGGCAGGTGATGGCCCTGAGCGCAGGGAGGGCAGCTTTTGGCCGTGGGGGGACAGTGCGCTGAGGTGCTATGCTGGGCCAGGGCGTCACTGGTGGTGGGAGGTCCTGTCTGACGACCTCTGTTTTCTTCAGAAAGTGGGATCTGAGGCTCTCCGCTGACAAGGGCCAGGAGGGCAAGTAGATTGGAGCACAAGGCCAAGAAAAAACTAGTGGATTTGTTGTTTTATGTTTAACATGGAATGAAGATTATTCATTGGCTTAGGGAAGAAGCCAACAGAGAGATTTAAATCCTTACATGTCTGGGCCTCAGTTTTTCCATTTGTAACATAAGGGGGTTGAACTGGGAGCCTTCAAAGGGCCCTCTAGACCCCTGTACCTTCAGGGTCCCTTTATGACACCTTGTGGGGAGCTTTGACTGAATAGCATGCATTGGGTGTTTTAAGAATTAAAGACAGCTAGTAAAAAGCCTAAGAGGTTTCTAATTGAGATAAAAACCAATATATAGAGAGACACTTGAAAGGCAGGCTGCTTAAGGCTTCAGCGCCCCCCAGGGGAATGAGGGGGTGTCCCAGAGGTCACTGGGGCTCTGAGATGCCTTGACGAGGCGCCTTTTGGGTGAACACAGTACGAGGTCCCCTTGAGAGTAAATTCTGCTCCCTCCCGGCTCTTGCTGAAGTTGGCGTTGCACAGCGTGAAATGAAGCAGCACATTAATGTGATTAACACTGAATAAACCTCCATGTGTGAGCAAATATAGCATGAAGTGGGTTCAGGAATTTAAAAATATCTATTATTAAAGACAGCCCGCAGGGCTGCAGCGGCATCTGATGACAAGCCATAGGCTGCTACCGGAATCTAGTATTCCCGTAGTCCTTCCCTCAGGCAAGGTGCATTTTCAGGCTTCTGTGCTGATGCTCTCTCCAGATCCTCTCAGGGGACTCTCACCGCTACCCCATTTTATAGATGAAGAAACTAAGAGCATTGTCCACAGCAGTTTTCTAATATGGTTGAAGGCAGAGACCGTGAGTGTCACCAGCTCCCCAGCGACTGGCAGGGTGCCAGGGGAAGGGAAGGAGCCTCTCAGCCTGAGAGCTGGCCCCATGAGCCAAGGGCATTGTGATGGGATGTGCTTGCTGGGAGCTTGGCTCTGTGCTGAATGCTTTTCACAGATGGTCTCACTTCGACAACCCTTGGCCGGTGGTATTATTAACCTCAAGAGAGAACTGAGGGCACAGAGGTTAAATAACTTGCCAAAGGTCACCCAGCAGTATCAGATTCAAGTTCAGATATGTCTGAGCAGAAGCTTGTGCTCTTGACTTCCTGGCTGGACACTGTCTTCCAGGCGAGCACAGTGTGGCCTTTGGGAATTTTCGCATCCACTCTACTTGAGAGAGGTTAGCACAGTGCTGAGCGTAGGCAATCAGGCACTCGACAAGTGTCAGTGAGTACTGACTGACAGTTGGAATGGATGAATGAGTGGGAATGAGAATTCCTGTCTTGTGGGGTCTTTCTCTTCAAATTGAAGATTTCCCCATAGCGTATGAACGCTCAATCTAATTAAGGCAAAAAGGCATCAGAGAATTGCTGGGTCTTTTCTTGAATAGCTGTCAAGTGCAATCCATAGGCTGTTTACGTGCCAGGGTCAGAGATCAGTCTTCAGCTGCTCTCCTTTCATTCATCTGGCAACGCTCAGAACTGATGCAAAACTGATTGGCAGGCAGGGGTAACAAGGTTTCCGGGACGGGGAATATCAGGAGGAGTGCTAAGCCACTCTGGGATCATTCCTGCTTCTTTGCTGTGCTAACTTCCGTGTCCTGGCTTCTCTGCACTACAGTCTAAATAAGCAGCAATGTCTGTGCCTTCGGCAGTGTTCACGGAGCCCATCGTGACGGGGAGGGGAAGGAGTCCCTCCTCCTGGCGTCTATGATTTTGGAATGGAGAGTGAGGTTAGTTAGGTAGGGGTGGTCTTGAAACTTCAAAGATGAAAGGAATTCTCCATCAGACAGGCCTGGGAATCGGAGAGAGGAAGGTTACTGTTACACCTGCCTTGTACAGCCAGCCCATGACCAAGTGGCCCCTGTCCCTGGGGAGCTCCTGCCAACCAGCAAAGAGAGGAGGGGAGCATGTGGGTCCATACCTGGCCCTCCTTGCAGAGCACCCTTGGGGATAAAAACCAGGAGGTAAGCCGAAACCGGTTTGGCTCAGTGGATAGAGCGTCGGCCTGCGACTGAAGGGTCCCGGGTTCGATTCCGGTCAAGGGCATGTACCTGGGTTGCGGGCACATCCCCAGCAGGAGATGTGCAGGAAGCAGCTGATCGATGTTTCTCTCTCATCGATGTTTCTATCTCTCTATCTCTCTCCCTTCCTCTCTGTAAAAAATCAATAAAATATATTAAAAAAAAAAACACAAAAAAAAACCAGGAGGTAGGCAGTAAGTTCCAAAAGAGGGAGGTTGACCCACCCATGCCACCGAAGATGGGGAAAGGACTCATCTATTCCTCTTTTATCAGAACCCAACCTGATTCTGTCTGATTTGAGACAAAGCCCTGACAGCAGGTCATTTTAAATGCCTGCTGAGTCTCCAACTCACACATAGTGGTTTTCCCCAGCAGACAGCTGTCTGGATTTAACCCCCACACTCACACATCACAAAGTAAAATTGTCCGTTTAGAAGCAAAAAGTAACAAATTAAACCAAACCCCCAATCCATCCTCATTTTATTTCCTTAGGAAACAGTCCAGGTTCAAGGTCTAGTCTGAGCAGGGGATGTTTCCTCTCCGAGTCTGTTTCTGGACAAGCAGGGGGCAAAGTCCCCTTTCCTCTTCTCTGTAGCAGGGCTGGGCCCGGGTAGCAGAGCTCCAGAGAGAACAGTCCCCCAAGGAGCAGGGCAGGACGCTATCTGAGTTGAGCCAGTGATTAGCAATTGCTATTGTCAGGCACTAGGATAGGAAGGTGATTAAGGATCCCGGAGACCCACACACGAACCACTAACCACAATAGAACATAATAAACGCTGCATTCACAGTAGGGTTGAAGTGTTTTAGGTGCACAGAGAAAGAAGAGGGGTGGAAAAGGCTTCAGTGGTTCTCAAAGTGGTTCCCTCTTCTGGGAGTTGTCAGAAACTCTGGGGGTGGGGCGCAGCAATCTGTGTTTGAAGAAGCCCTCCCCCCCCCACCCCCGACCCGCTGATTCTGCTGCGTGGTAAAGTTGAGAATCATGCAGGGGTCAGCAAAGTCCCTGGCAACCAACAGTCAATTTTTTTATTCTCACCCCAGGATTTTTTATTATTATTATTGATTTTAGAGAGAGAAGAAGGGAGACAGAGAGAAACATTGATGTGAGAGAAACATCGATCGATCGTTGCCTACCATAGGTACCCTGACCCTGGATTGAACCTGCTACCTAGGTATGTGCCCTGACCGGGAATTGAACCCCCAGCCTTTTTGGTGTATGGGACAATGCTCCAACCAACTGAGCCATCTGACCAGGCCCAGCAGCCTGTCTTTGCAAGTAAAGTTTAATTAGAGCATAGCCATAGTCATGCATTTACATGCCACCTGTGGCCACTTTCCTGCCACGATAGCAGAATTGATTACTTGTAACATAGACAGTCTGGCTCACAAAACCTAACGTATTTCCTGTCTGGCCCTTTATAGAAAAAATTGCTGTCCCCCAAAATGTAGCAGCTGGGAAGAGGCTGGTGCCCCACCCTCTTGGGTCCCACCTCTGTGGCCGGTGCTGCTAGTGCCTCTGGCAGGTAAACTTCAGTCAGCTAGGTGCTGGGCTCAGATCTAGTTTGGGGACTTCCTGAAAACTTAAATATAGAAAATTATATGCATGATCAATACGTATCAGTCAACACAATTAGGAAAGTGAGTTTTTTAAATGAGGAAGAAGCCATCATTCCTGGAAACCTTGTTACTGACTGCCTGTTTGGCTAAGCACCGTGCTTGATGCTTTAGGTGGCCTAACTCCACTAAGATGGGTGCTGTATCCCCATTTTACAGATGAGGAAGTTGAGGCTGGGACGATGAAATAACAGTCCAAGTTCCCAGAGTTCAGCAGAGTAGAGCTTGGGCTGGATCCTCGATCAGCCTTGCCCCTGAGTCAGGCTCTTTGCCCGTCACCCACCGCGTCTGTTTTCCCAGTTCTAAGACGGAAACTCTCCTGATGGACAGCGGGGCCCTCACAGGAACCTGTAACACGCTCCCTGTTCATACTGCTTCCCGTGGAGGAGACGGGTCAGCAGGGGCTGGAGAGCACAGCTCAGGCCTGCATCCTGGGGGGTCCAATCTTGTGGGGAGTGCAGTGAGGAGAGGGCAGGAGATGGAGGGCTCACCAGGGCACAGGACCCGCTCTCACAGGCATGAGCCGAACTCTGCATTGGCATGTAGAAGATACTCCAAGGTGCTTGTTTAAAATAATAAAAATATTACTTCATGAGTGTTAATTTGTCTGATGAGAAAAAGCAGTCGTGTGAGGAGCCCCTTTTTACTGTCGGGGTGACTGCAGGTCCTTCTGTCCAGCTCCTGGGTTGTCATTGTGGGGTATGAGTCAGGGGCCCTCCAGGGAAGAAATACTTGGTGGTTCAGTGAGTCTTGTGTTCATGTGAGAGGAGAGAAGAACCTCTCGGGATATTTCCTGCTCTGATACAGGAGTGGAACAGAATGAGCTGGGCAGTAAGATGCCAAGTTCGTAATCAGATTTGGGAACCTGTTACTATGTGATATCCTGGCAACGTCGACACTGGAGACTGGAAGTCAGAGCAAAAGTAAAGTCTTGTCCTGGCTGCCACTTAAGAAGCCTGGGCTAAACACCACTGTCTAGGTGGCTACAACGTGCCCAAGGAAGCCCCCAGCCCAGTTACCTATTTTGGCTTCCAAGTATTTTGTTATGATAAAAACACCAAAAAATAATGAACATACAAAAGAACAGTGTGGTATGTCAGGCCAAAGTTAAAACCTCTGAAGAAAGCAAGCATTTTGAGAAGACTAATAATAAACTGCTTTCTCTCATCAAACTAATACCCAGGATGTGATAGTTTTATTATTTTAAATAAGCATCTTGGAGTGTCTTATACCTGCCAGACACTGCTAATCTTTCTTAACCTAGGTTATCACATCCCATCCTCACAGCAGCTCTGAGGGGCAGGTCATCTGAGCAGCCACCACCACCCACCCTTTTTTAAAAATATTTTTTATTGATTTCAGAGAGAGACATCAATGATGAGAGAGAATCATTGATCAGCTGCCTCCTGCACACCCCTACTGGGGATCGAACCCACAACCCAGGCATGTGCCCCTGACTGGAATGGAACCAGGGACCCTTCAGTCCGCAGGCCCACGCTCTATCCACTGAGCCAAACCGGCTAAGGCTGAGCAGCCCCTTTTTAATGTCGGGGAGGCCATGGGCTTAGGCAGGTGAATGACACTTGGCTGCACCTCACCAAGAGTGTGTGGCAGGGCTGTTTCCAACCCAGGACTTGGGACTCTGTGTCTTCTGTTCCTTTCACAGCATCACATTTACTCTGCAACTAAGTCTGGACTTAGGAAAGAGCACTGGGACACCAGGGAAACATAATACTTAGTCTGTGGATGGCTTCACGTTGAGAGAGTAAAGTATTTTTAGGGCAGTGGTTCTTGGACCAGATGGAACCCCACTCCTATTGATAACAGACACTGGGCTGCTATGTAGGTAGGTAATCCAGGCTGCAGAGCAAGGCTGTAACGTCACCCTCTCTTTCCCTCTTGCAACTATTGTCTTATTATTGAAAGAATAATTGCCTTGAAAGAATAATTTCATCTTGCATTTACACACTTTTTCCCCCCTCAAATTTCAAAATATTTTCTTGTCTTAACTGGCTAAGTGCATAGAACAACCTTGGGAGGAGGACCGATGTTGGTTCTAAGTTTGATGATGAGGAAATTGAAGTGACTTTCCTAAAATCTTTTGTATGTTAAAGCAGTCTAAACCTGAGGCCTCACCAAGGTACCTGCAAAATCTAAGAACAAAACTTGGAAGACTCCACAGTGATGATCAGCAACCCACAAAGATGCAGTGTTGGCTAAAAACAGGTGTCTAAGAAAGTGTAAGCCTATACATTGTTTGAGGTTGCAGAAGAGGTGTGATCTGCCGATCCAGCATCTGAGAGAGGTGGGGGGAGGGGGAGCGGTAAAAAAAAAAAAAAAAAAAAAAAAAAAAAGCAGGGCTTTGGTGTAATTCCGTGAGACAGAGCCCTATTTCGAGGAATTGGGAATAGTAGCTAAATATAGCTTGATGCAGTGGAGCCACTAAGATTATCCTGCTTTCTCCTTGCTCCCCAAGGAGCCTTGCTTTGCCTTCCTGAGTAGCTTTCCCATGAGGAGAGCCTGCTGGTCGGTCAGATGTTGCTGTGTGGCAGACATACTCTTCTTTCAAAATGAAGAAATTGGGGCCCTGAGATGTGCACCATTCTCATTTTGATTAATTCTTCCTGAGTTGGATTAACTCTGGTGCAAGGGGACCTGAAGAACTGAGAACTAGGTTTTGGGTGATGGTGGATTTGATAAGTCTTACCTGAGTAATGAACCAACTGCCCATGTCTAAACCTACAAAGGAAGCGGAAACTATCTGGTAAGGAAATCGTAGAAAACAATAAATATGGGGTAATGAAACAATAAACCTGAAGGAGATGAATGAAAGTTAACCAGCCCTAGCTGGTGTGGCTCAGTTCGTTAAGCATTGTCCCATGAACAGAGAGGTCGCTGGTTCGATTCCTGGTCAGGGCACATGCCCGGGTTACAGCTTGATCCCCAATAGGGGGCGTGCAGGAGGCAGCCAATTGATGTTTCTCTATCATCCATGTTTCACTCTCCCTTGCCCTTTCTTTCTCTCTAAAATCAATATTTTTAAAAGTGGGAGCTTAAAAAAAAGTGGGAGCGTATTGGGAAGACTATTTACTGGGTCTACTGGGCCTACTCATTTGGAAGGAAATGCCTAGAAAAGAGTCTGAAACAAGCTATATGGGTAATAATGTAGCATTCTATTAGGATCACAGCCAATCAGGCAAACTAAGACCTACCTGGAAATTATGAGATGGAATGGGGTCGGAGAAGGAGGGGCAGAATTGAGTACTATGTGCACATGATACAGCTCAAAACCCAGCAGAGCAGGGGGCAGTGGTTGGGGCTGTGGAACCAGACCATCTTTGAGAGAATTCCCATTCAGCTGCCCATTAGCTGTGACTGGAGATTTCATCCCTCCTCTCTACTTCCTCCTCATCTGTAAGGTGGGCCTCCCTCAAGGTTGAAAGGATTAAATGTGATAATGAACATGCTTTTATTCCAGTGCCTGCCACATAAATGCTCAGTAAGTGCTTTTTGTTATAATCCCTATCCTTTGGGATTAGGCATTAAACACAGGCTCAAGACATTGAAACTCCCTACAGCATAAAGTACCTGGTGCTTTATGTCAAGACCTGGTGAAATCGTGGTCTCCCTGTGTGTTGCACTCAGCAGCAGGCAGCTTTCTCACTCTATCACACAAGCCCAGAAAGCCCAGAGGGCCCCTAAACTGTTGCAAACCACCCAAGTTCTGGCCCCATGGTACTTTCATTCACTGTTCTGCTTGGAAGGCTCTTCCCCCAGACAGTGATAGGGTTTGCACCTTCATTTCATTTAAAAAAAATTTTTTTTATTGATTTCAGAGAAGAAGGGAGAGGGAGAGAGATAGAAACATCAGTGATGAGAGAGTGATTGGCTGCCTCCTGTACACCCTCCACTGGGGATTGAGTCCACAACCTGGGCATGTGCCCTGACCCGGGAATCGAACTGTTCATAGATCCGTGCTCAACCACTGAGCCACACCAGCCAGGCTGTACCTTCTTTTCATTTCAATACCTGCTTAGGTGTTACATTATCAGAGAACAGCTGTCCCTGACCTAATTCCCCATATAAAGTAGGATCCACACTGCCACTGGGATCTAGCACTCTACCCATGTAACCTGCTTTCTATGTTTTCATGGCAGTCATTACCTACGACGTGTAATTATGTGTTTATTGTCCGTTTCTCCCATTAGCATGCACGAGAGAGCAAGGATTTCATTTTGGGCTCTACTCCTTTTTAAAATGTCCTCCTCACGTCCTTCTACTCAAAAGCCTCGTGTGGCATCTCTTGAAAGAGCCTGAAGGTTCTTCTCACTCTGTCATGGAAAGGCAGCTATTTGCCAGCTCCACCTCATCATCACATATACATAGGAGATAGGACGTACTCCATGCCATGTAATAACATGTGGCCATGCCCAGCGAGGCACATGCTGTAGAGGGTTCCAGGTAGAGGGACAGTGAGTACAAAGGCCCTGGGTGGGAGCCGGTGGTGAAGCTGGGGTGGAGGAACTCACAGTGGAAGTGGAAGAGAGAATAATTCCAAGGTTTTGGGTCTAAATAATAAAAGAATGGAATGGGCATTTGCTAAAATGTGTCAGCTTTGGGAAGGGAGCAGGTTTTGGATGTGTTACATTTTCGATGCTTTCAGGTTAGAGGCACCTGCCAAGAACCTGGCAGTATGCCAAGTGCTTTATATACAGTACCTCCACTGCACAGATAAGGAAAGTGAGGCACTACTAGAAGTTATGCATCTCCAGGTCTTAGATCATGTACCTCCAGGGCTGGGATTTGAACCCCGGCTGCCTCTCCAAGGGTTTGTCACCCTGAGAAGCACTGGTCACTGAAGGTAGAGCTGAGAGGGGACTTACCTGAAGTTGAAAAAAATCAAGAATAACTTGGATAAGGTGAACTCAGTCTTCTTTCCCAAATCCTGGAATACCAGGACAAAGAAGGCCCTTCTCTAGTTGGACTGATAAGTTTAGGGCACATAACAGGAAGCACCACATCACAGGAGTGCTGTGGGGCTGCAACCCCTTTAGGCTCAGGGGCATTGCTAGCAAATCCATTTCCACGACCATTCAGGCTATCACGTGATGCCCAAACAACATGGAAAATCCTTTTGAGGCTGTTATCGTGGGTTACACTCCAACTGTTCATATTTTCTAAGATTTGTTTACTTAGAAATCATTCATAAAAAACCCTGATGTAGCAGACAAGCCTTTCAGAGCCTTGTTACCCAGTATGGTCTGCAAACCAGCCGCAGCACCTGGGAGACTTTGGAAATGCAGAAACTCAAGCCCCACTCAACTTATTGAACCAGAACCTGCATTTTGGCATTTTGGCAAGATGCCTAAGGGTTACATATGCTCCTTACAATTTGGGAAGCCCTGGTCTAGAGCGGAGGTCAACAAACTTTTTCTGTAAAGAGCCAGATAGTAAATATTTTAGGCGCTGCTGGCCTGTCAAAACTACTCAGTTCTGCCACTGGAGTGCAAAAGCAGCCACAGACAATATGTAAAGAATTAGTGAGGTTGTGTCCTAATGAAACTTTATTTATGGACACCAACATTAAAATTTTATATAATTTTCATGTGTCATGAAATATTCTTCTTTTGTCTTTCAAGCATTTAAAAATGTAAAACTCGTTCTTAGCTCAGAGGCTATACAAAAACACACCAATATTCTGACTTGCCTTTCTGGGCTGACCATCCCCAAGCTCCTGCCCCCAACCAGTGATCCCCTTCTTTCTTCTCTGTGGGCACAAGGCTTGGGCCCCCTTTACCTAATGACCTGGGTCATTTTGTCTGAAGGTTGATTACTGAAGTGTAATATGAAAAGTCAATGAAAGGACTGAGATTTTAATAATGTACTCTATCAGTATCCATATCCATAAAAACAGTATATTTGCTGTTGTTTCCTATCTTAAAGTTTTCTTTCTCAGAAAGACCAATATGTAGATTCAATAGTTTAAGGGGAGGGGGCTTATGTTACATTTCAGTGGCTTTTATTCTCTTTTGCCCCTCTATTTCTCTATTTTACATTTTAGCTGCTGGAAAGAAGGAACACACAATGCAGGGAAAAGACAGTTATTAAAAAGAAGGGACAGCCCTGACTGGGTAGCTCAGTTGGTTGGAGCATTGTCCCAATGCTCCAGGGTTTCAAGTTAAATCCCTGATCAGGGCACATACAAAAATTAACCAACAAATGCATGGATAAGTGGAACAATGAGTTGGTGTTTCTTTCTCTCTCTCTTTTCCTCTCTAAAATAAAAATATTTTTTAAAAAGTGACATTTGGAGAAGGAGTTGGAAGAGAAAATTAGAGAAGGGAGATGTTCTTCAGGAGAACAAAGAAGATTGTTTCAGTATCAGTGGGCTATGCAGAAGAATGCATGACTTGATAAATAAAGCAAACTATGTCAAGGAGACTTGCTCAAGAAGGGTTTCTGAAGCAAGTTGGGCAGTAGGAGGATATGAAAAACAGAGGCTGAGATCTGAATTTTTTAAATCTGTAGTGTACTTTCATGGCAAACAGACACTTTTCCATTTTGTTAGGAACAGGAAGAGAGAAGAAATATCATTGACTAAATGCCTACATATGTCAGGTTATAAGGCATTTCCCATCATTATTTCCATTTTAACTAAAGCCACTCATGGAATTATGTATGCAAGCCACAGTTTTCAGATGAGGAACCGAGGGGTGAAGAGACAAGACTGGAACCTAGTTCTGTCTGAGCACAAATACGCTAATGTCCTATACTTTTCTGCCCAGAAATTATAATGTAAATATTGCTTTTGCTGAATTCCTTTTTCTTTTCTTTTTAAAGTTTGAAGGTCCTTTTATTTTTTAAAATTAAATCTTTATTGTTGAAAGTATTACATATGTCCCCCTTTTTCTCCCATTGACCCCTTCTAGCACGCCCCCCTCACTCCCCGCTAACTTCCTTTTTCTTCATACCACTAGAAACCCTCCATTCTCAGGGTCGAGGAAGAACAGGTCAGGAAAATTTTAAGTTTTTCTCCACTCCCCCCAACAAATGTCTTCATTAGAGAGACATCAAGTCCTTTCTCTGTTCCGAAGAAAACAGTACCACTAAAAGACATTAAGACATTGGCAGCCTGGTTTCTGGAGTTAAACTCTGTATTGCTAAAGCAATCTAATAACAAATGTATACATCCTTAGCAGAAGTGTGAAGTTTGGGGACCATTTATTCAGGAATTACTCTGTCAAGATGATATATTATCTCATTTAATCCTCCACAGTCCTGTGAGGTTTTAACACCATTTTATGGATAAAGAAACTGAGGCTTAGAGAAGTTAAATATCTGGCTTAAGGCTACTCAGTTGGTGAGAGGCAGGGTCAAAATTAAAATCAAGGACCTTGCCCTAGCCAGTTTAGCTCAGTGGATAGAGCATCGATCTGCGGACTGGAGGGTCCCATTTTCTATTCCAGTCAAGGGCGCGTACCTCGGTTGCAGGCTCCTCTCTGACCCGGCCCCTGGTCTGGGCTTGTGCAGGAGGCATCGATGTTTCTCTCTATCTTTCCCTCTCTCTAAAACTCAGTGGAAAAATATCCTTGGGTGAGGATTAAAAAAACAAAACAAAAACAACCAAGGACCTTGGGAAGTTCATCCTCTTACCTCCACCCTGCAGGCTCCTTTAGAAAAGGAGTTTAGCCTAGTAGGTTTGGCTCTATGGATAGAACATTGGCCTGAGGACTGAAGGGTCCTGGTTCGATTCCCAGTCAGGGCACATGCCCAGGTTTCAGGCTCCATCCCGTGTGGGAGGTGCAGGAGGCAGCCGATCACTGATTTTTCTCTCATCATTGATATTCTCTCACCTCCTCTCTGAAATCAATAAAAATATATTTTTAAAAAAGAAAAAGAGTTAAGATTTCTGAGCACTGCCTGGCTGGTGTAGCTCAGTGGTTGAGTGTCCACCTCTGAACCAGGAGGTCATGGTTCGATTCCTGGTCAGGGCACATGCCTGGGTTGTGGGCTTGATCCCTAGAAGGGGGTGTACAGGAGGCAGCCAGTCAATGATTGTCTCTCATCATTGATGTTTCCATCTCTCTCTCCCTCTTCCTTCCTCTTAAAAAAAATGATTTCTGCCCTAACCGGTTTGGCTCAGTGGATAGAGCGTTGGCCTGCGGACTGAAGGGTCCCAGGTTCGATTCCGGTCAAGGGTATCTACCTTGGTTGTAGGCACATCCCCAGTAGAGGGTGTGCAGGAGGCAGCTGATCAATGTTTCCCTCTCATTGATGTTTCTAACTCTCTATTCCTCTCCCTTCCTCTCTGTAAAAAATCAATAAAAAAATATTTTAAAAAATGATTTCTGAGCACTATCAATTTGCTCAGTATCAAATGCCAGGATCTTTTCGTTGAAGATGGTGGGTATTAATGAAACATTCAAGAATACACTGGACAATCATTAGTGTGGTGTATGTGGATGAGCAAAAGGGAGTTAAACTACTCAAGTTTCCCCCAATGTCTTCCTTAGAATAACTCCGAGTACCTGAAACATCCAACGAACCAACCAAGAACTAAGGTCGTGGTTCCAAATCAAGTAGGAAAACATTCAGTACCCCAGTACCCCTCCTGGAGATTGCCATATGCACATTACACAATTTAGGCTCTAACTAGTCTTAAAGAATTCCACTTAACTTTAACCCAGAGTTTCCCAAGGACTAATATAATATCTACTCCCTTGAAAGCATATTAACCTGTCAAGAGCACACCTTGGGGATCACCTTAACTAGTCTGAAGCATGTCTACCAGCTCCATGGTTCTCTCTGGGAATCTGAACATGAATCTAGAGGACTTGTCATATACACCCTAAAGGCAAAAAGGACTAGATGACCAGTGTGCACATCTAGCTGGATCCAGGTTTGAGCCTTCTGCAGCTGATGAGGATTGGGCCTTTGCATGTGGCATGTCACCATTTGCCAGTTCATGACAAGTTGAGTCCTTGAAGTTGCCATGTGAGCAAACACACTTTAAACAAGTTGGTTCATGAACCCAAGGTTAAATCACATTGTAAGAGGAACCATTTGACAACAGATTTTATTTTGAAATTATTATCCATCTTTCTCTGGGAAAGGGTGAAGCCTATGATCTGCTTTTTTTCTTACTGTTGATATTTGACACTTTCATTTACATGGTGCCTATAAATAGAAGCACCAATCTTTGTGGTAAGCAAATTCATTAAATTCCTACACTAATTCCTATTGGGATGAGTGTTAAATTTAGAGTGGGGCTGTGAATAGGCCTATGACAGCGTTAAGTTCTTTAACATGCAGAGAAAAATGCACCAGGAAAAGATAAACTAAAAATCTCATCTTTTCCTGTGTTTCAATGATTACTTTAAATAACTTAAAAAAGGGAATAGCCTTTCAGACTTGGAACGGCCTTTGGAAATCCTCTAGTCTAAACCCCTCCTTCACAGGTGAGGTTGGCAAAACTTGAAAAAGTTAGGTCAGGGGCCCATACAGCTTGTCTGTGGAAGAACTGGGCTGAAACTCAGCTGACTGCTCTTCCCTTAAATTTTTCTCTCCTCATTTAAGACATTCCAGTGTCATTTTAAGGACTTAACTTTTTTTTTTTAATTAATCCTCACCCGAGGATATTTTTCCATTGATTTTAGAGATAGTGGAAGGAAGGGGGGCAGACAGACACACACACACACCCCTATTGCTTGCCTCCTGCACCCGCCCAGACCAGCACCAGGGATGGATGCAACCTAGATACATGCTTTTGACCGGAACCGAACACGGGCCACAGGCCAATGCTCTATCCACTGAACCAAAATGGGTAGGGTAGGACTTAACTTTCTCGATTACTCACTATAATGAAAAAGGTTGGCTCATTTGCTTTCCTTTTGGGGAGTGGAAGGCAAGTCATATGTCCATTGTCAGCCTCTTGGTTCTCCTGCTCTCTTGGTAGTCCTTCATTTTGCCCTTTTTTTCCTACCCTTTGTCCCCAACTTTCTCTCTCCATCCCCGTCAAACACTTATCTTTGGAAATATGTGTGTGCACTTCCCAACCTGGCTTGGGTCTGGAACAAGGTGACTCTTGGTTTAATGGAGTTTTTCCACAGGGCTTGAATTTGCCTAAGGGCTTGGAAGGTTGGCTCACAGAAAGGAAACTGTCATCCTTTGCCCTTTCAGCAGGTCTGTGTTCTGTTAAAATACGGAAGAATTACAAAGTAACAGGAAGAAAAAAAGGCAGAAACTCCACTTGAAGTATTTGCCTACCCTCTGGGAAAGTTCAAGACTGTTGTTCAACGTCTAAGGTCTTCCCTTGTGATTCGCTTGTAGTCCTTAAGTCATCTCCAGGCATCTGACTAAGGAAGCATCAGAGGAAAACAAAAGTTGGGTGTTTGTATTGAAGTCAGTGTCCTGGCTCATAGGACTTGGTGGACAATATGCTTTATTGCTTTGCTGCTGGGTAATCAGCGTGGGAGCCTTTTCCTGCACAGGAGCCCTCCTTGCTGCAGGTCTATTGTGCACAAGGGCTCGCCCTTTCACATTTCTCATTCCTCGGCAGACATTCTGTGAAGGGCAGGCCTGTGTTTTCCACCCTAACACTTACCCTCAGACCCTCCTAAGTGTCCAGGAGGGCCGTGTTTTTAATCAGAAGTTGAAGTGGAACCTCCCCATGGGTGCCTGGTGAGTGTCTCTTCGGGGCATTGCCCCCTCCCCTCTGGAGGACAACATGCTGGGGTGGGTGGGGGCTCAGCCTCGATCCCAGGGCATCTTTGGCCCCTGGAGGCACCCTGCCAGCCAGGTATGTGGAGGGAAAGTGCTGTCCGCGTTCCCGGGCGGCGAATGAATTTCTGGACCTGGACGGTCGCTTCGGAGCGTGGTGGGGCGTGGGAGCCAGCGAACGGGTGGGCGCAGCGAACTCACTAACTGGGTGGGCATCTCCGGGGAAGTTCGGGCGGGGCGCGCCGGCGTTCTTCCTCTAAAATCCATCCCGGGCAGAGCCACGGCACTTCTCATCCAAACTCCTGGAGACAGGGATTAGGTGGGTGCGCGTTCGGCGAGGCGGATCCGGGAAGTGCCGGCCCCGCTAGCGCCAATCCGTGGTCCCGAGCTCTGGCCCGACCGCCTGGCCCGGGCTGGGGCGGGGCCGGCCACACCACAGCAGCCGAGGTCCGGGACTCCGGCCGCGGCCCGACCGCCCCTCGTGTCGCCGCCCGCCCTCAGCCGCCCGGCGAGGCGGCGGCCTTCTCCGCCCGCGCGGGGTCCCCTGGTTAACCCCTGCCCGCCAGCCTGGCCGCTGATTGGAGGAGGCGGGGCGCCGGGGCACGGGGACCCCCCCCCACCTTCCTCGTCTCCTCCCCCACTGTCGGCTCTTCCCCTTACCCACCCCCCCAGGACCCCCCCTGCTTCCCCGCCGTGCAAATCTCGCGAGGAAACACGCGGTTTCACTAGTGTGTTTACACCGATCACTACTAATCCGGACCGAACCGATCCGGATTAAGGGGCCGGAGGCGGGTCTTGGGTACCAGCGGTTCCGACACCCCCCCGCCCTCCGCGCCGCACCCGAGTGGCCCCCAGCCGAGCGGGTCCCCACCTCCCGGCCCGGCCTGGGCCCTCCTGCGCCTTCCTTGGCCTTGTC
>NW_005871147.1:893594-983711 GCF_000147115.1 Myotis lucifugus | reverse complement strand
AGGAGAGGAATCCGGCCCCGCCCGTGCTACCTAAGTTAAAGCAGAAAAATCTGATCCGGGTTGGTCCGTACCCCTCCCTTAAAGAGCCTAAAGCGGCGGGGTGCGGCAGGTGAGAGGCTGAGCCCAACCAGGGGAGGCGCCGGCCCCGGGCACTAAACGTCCAGGGGCCCCTCGGCTTCGCGGGCTGCGGCCCCGGGCACCACCCGGGGGCCGGTGCCGGGCCGCAGCTCCTCGGCGCTGAAGCGGGAGGGGCTCCCCGAGGGCTGCGGGTCGCCGGGCGGAAGATGGGGGAGGCCCAGGCGGTCCTGGCCCGGCGGTGGGTCCGGCGGCCGGCAGGCAGAGGGGGCGCCCCGGCAGCTGGAGGCCCCGGCAGCCTCCCGGGCGCCCCCGAGAGCTGGCCCGCCCTCCCTCCGTGACAGGTGGGCCTGGAGTTGGGGAAAGTTTGGAGCCGGCGGCGGCGAGGGGCGCCGGGACCAGGCCCCATCAGCCCTGCTTCCCGGCTCTGAGCTGCCGGGAGGCTCCCGGTCCCAGGCCCCGCGGGAGCGAGACGGAGTGGGTCTCTCCTTCCCATGAGTTGACATTAAAGCGAATAACTGCCGGGGTGTCATTTTCCCGGCCAGGCCTGGGACTGGAGGGTCAGGGAGTGCCGGGGAGACCCTGTGGGTGACGGAGGCTGCCACCTCTGCCATTCCGGCCTCGGTTAGGGCAGGGCGACACGCGAGGAAGGCCACCCGGGAAACTCCTTCTTCGCGTTCTTACTGCTTCTCCTGCTTAAGAGGCCTTCCTGCCCCTCCGAGAATTTCCTGGTCCCTCGGTGACCTGCCCTTGTCTGTATATGTGGGTGAAACTTTGTAATTTGTCATCCCCTCGTTCCCCTTGGCCTCAGGCTCTCAATCCAGGAAGGGAAACGAAACTGGAGGACTGGCAGGGTTACTGGAGATTGTGGAGTTGCTAGATTGCAGGGGAGAATGTTTAATTCATGTTTTCAGTGAACTTTTAAATCCTGACAGTCGTGCCAATAACTGTTCGATAATATGTTCAGAGGGGTTCTGTGTAACGCTTTATGCTCCTTCTCCGCAGAGAGGTTTCCGGTGGGTTCTGCAGGAATGGCTCTCTTGCAAAGGATGGACATATTTGATGAAAGTAGCCTGTGCATTAATTGGTCCTGGAAGGAGTTTAAAAATGGTGTCCTCCTGCCCCTCCCTGCTTGGAAGGAGTGCTAAAAGCAGATGTCTAGAGAAACCTACTGCTCCAGGGAGTGGTCAGAAAAAGATTTGAAAAGGGATGGTTATGGAGCTAAACTAATTTCCTGAGTGAATGCAGGTTGATGGTTTTACCATGGGTTCTCTATTAATTTTAAAATAGTTCCTTTTTTTATGAGCTACTGTGAGCTCTTCAGAGAAAGGAGCTATATAATAGCGTTATTTGAATTTATTTGTAGCTTCTGATTCATGCTATATTATTAGGAAATTATTACTGATTCATATTTTTAGTTAAAAACTAGTTCCTGTGTGTTTCGGAAAGCAATATTCGAAAGTTCTTAGCTAAATTCAGAGGTTGGTAAGAGGCTTTCTTTTTTTTCTTTTTTGGCGAGGTAGTCCTTGCTCAACTTTTAGAGATTATATGAAGGGTTTGAGGGTTTTTTGCTGTTAAAATCAGAATGAGAGAGGTGGCCCTAAGAAGAGAATTTCTGAACCGCATTATAACTCTGTGTTACTATTTGATACAGCACATTGTAGTTTATAACATGTGATATATTTACTTGAGGTTTATCTGTGTGTGACCATTCAGCGAACTAAATTGGCTCCTCATGTTTTAGCCTTTATGGTCTCACAACCTACTTTTTTCTTTTTCAGTAGAAATGATGGAAGAATTGCATAGCCTGGACCCACGACGGCAGGAATTATTAGAGGCCAGGTTTACTGGAGTTGGTGTTAGTAAGGTGAGTAAAATGATGATAATGAACACTGTGCTTAGTCTAATTTAAACACATTCAAAACCCAATTAAGGGCAATTTTGATGGACCATACTGTTATATTGTAGAGGAGAAGATTTGGCTCAGGGTTCCAATGAACTTTTCAATCCTACCAGTCATTCCAGCCGTTCAGCAGTGTATTTGAACGTATTCTGTATGGGAGTGTATGCTGATTTTTCAACCCTACGATATGGGGGAGGTTTCCCATGGTCTTATTGCAAGGGTACTAACCGGATGGATGTGTATTCTGTGCCATATTTTTTCAAAACTCCTCAGTCACTCGGAATAAAACTGTTAATTAAAAGGTATAGGCATAGCTTCATTACACTGGACTTTTTGGATAGTTATATGGTAGAGTTTTGAAAAATCTGTCTCTGCTAAGTCTGTCAGTTCTCCAAATCTGCAGTTCAGCAGATTCCTCCTGTTTGCATCCACAGGCTGATTTCTCTCTTCTATTTTTCCTAACTGTTCACTCTTTATTTTTATTCTGGGAGTATAAAATAAGATCCAGCCGCCATTAATGGGCAGGTGTTAAGTTAAACAATGTTAATGCTTTCCGTGCAACCTAGGTACCTGCTATTTCACCTCTCTGCTCTTGTAGGATGGTTTTACTACAATATGTAAAATATATTTATGATGCTTTATTTAAAAGCTTCACCATTCCAAAATTATTGCATTACTTGGGCTTGGGACTTGTGAGTTTTTGATCCTTGACTTCACGTGGTACATTTCTTTAGGTGCTTTTCAATAAATCTTATTTCTCACTAGAGGCCCGATGCACGAAATTCGTGCGGGGTAGAGGGGAGGTCCCTCAGCCCAGCCTGCGCTCTCTCGCAATCTGGGACCCCTCGGAGGGTGTCCGACTGCCAGTTTAGGCCTGATCGGCAGTCAGACATTCCTCTTGCAATCTGGGACCCCTCACTCCTAACCACCTGCCTGCTTGCTCCTTACCTCTTGGCTCGCCGCTCCTTAGTGCTGCCGTGGAGGTGGGAGAGGTTCCTGCCACGGCCACTGTGCTCGCCTGGCTTCTGGCTGAGCGGTGCTCCAGCTGTGGGAGTGTACTGACTACCAGGATGCAGCTCTTGTGTTGAGCATCTGCCCCCTGGTGATCAGGGTGCATCATAGCAGCTGGTTGTTCCGCTGTTCTGTCGCTTTGCATATTAGGGTTTTATTATATAGAATAGGATGGTGACCTAAATATTGGTCTCATACTTTGGTTAGTAGCTTCTTTTTTTTTTTTTTTTTTAATATATTTTATTGATTTTTTACAGAGAGGAAGAGAGAGGGAGAGGGATAGAGAGTTAGAAACATCGATGAGAGAGAAACATCGATTCAGCCGCCTCTTGCACGCCCCCTACTGGGGATGTGCCCGCAACCCAGGTACATGCCCTTGACCGGAATCGAACCTGGGACCCTTCAGTCCGCAGGCCAATGCTCTATCCGCTGAGCCAAACCAGCCAGGGCAGGTTAGTAGCTTCTTAAGTAAATTTTTTGTCACCCTGGCCAGTGTGGCTCAGTTGGTTGGGCATTGCCCTGTGCACCTAAAGGTTGTTGGTTCGATTTCTATCAGGGCACATGCCTGGGTTGGGGGCTTGATCCCGGATAGGGGGCCTGCAGGAGGCAGCCAATTGATGTTCCTCTCTCCCTTGCTCTCTCTCTCCCTCTCCCTCCCTCTCTCAAAATCTATATAAAAAAGGAAGTTACTTATCAAGGTTTAGTTGAAAAAAAAAACCTGCTGCTTTGATGGGTCTCATAGTTTTGGTGAGCTGGAATAGCTTGATAGCTTTTGTTCATTCAACAGATATTTAGTGCCTATTGCATTCTGGGCATTGTACAGGTTGTTAGGGATGACACCTCAACAATGGAGTGTCTCCAAGCCTCCATTGTGGAGAGAGATCATACTAGGATTAGAGATATATTAGAGCTGTGACCTGGTGCTATGGGAACACACATTTTGTAGTTCTTGGGGTTGTTTTTTTTGGCCACTTTAGTAACTGACTTTTGTGGCACTTTGTAGGCCTATACTCCTGACTGTTGATGTACATTGAAGTTACATGTATAAATGTAAACACTGATCTAGGTGAAGTAGATTCAACTGGAAGGGGACACTACATTTTAGTATTACATTGATCTCTGATTCAGTTGATTATCTACTAAATGACCTTTGATGTGTCTTTTAACTGCGGAATTCAGTAGAAGGCTCATAGCCAAATCTGTCTGTTCAAATGGTCACGTACTGAGTAAAAGTAAGTCTCTATTCAAAGTGTATGTAGTTTAAACTCATTGGACTTTGTTGCTAGGACGCTTTTCTTTCCTTTGTTTTTTGGTTCACAATAGCTATATCCAAGTATCCTTTTGATGGGGTAAAGCATAAGTAATGAGAATGAGTGACACTGAATTTTGCTCCCCAGGACCAGCTTAACATCATGTAATTAAGTTGTCAGAAAACTTAATCTGATGATATGTTTAATAGGAAGCTCTACCTTTAATAAATAGAAAAAGAAGTTCATTTATATCCAAGTGTTTTAATGGTATTAATTGTATGCTATTTTGTTGTTTCCAGTTATGGTAGGCATATTGATTATAATAAATGTTATTCAAAGACTAGAGGTAGAGTGTTTTTCTCCCCATAGCAATGAAACTTGAAAGAAAAAAAAAAAACCCAAGTAAATTATTTTGTAGTTTGCAGAGTTGGGAAGAGGGAAAGAAAAATCTCCATTTTGTACAACTTCTTTTGCCTACAAGATGTTGTATCTCTCAGATCACTGATTTGAAATAGGAGTCGGAAGGAGGCCCTGGTACTAGGGGAAAAGGTGCTTTTGGAAAAAACTCCTCCCCCTAGCTTTGAATTCCTCATTATGGGTCATAATTTTCCAGTAAGGATGTCACTGTTGATGACAGCTTTCAGTTTTGCAAAGATCAAGAGAGTTTTCAGCCCTTGTTCCAAATGGGAGAACGCAGTGACTTTTCTGTGGTAGTGCCATCTAGTGGGACTGGTGCAGCCTCATGGGCTGTCTCGAGTTTCTCCTAACTATTCATAACATTTTCAGTACTTTTTGATGTCCATAGAAGGAAGAAATTCAGTGCCACTGTGGATTCTTCTTTAGTTGACAGGAGTGTTTTAAGTAGCTGCAGTCTTTGAACTTCCTGGTTATTATAGATCTTATGTCATGTTGCTTCAAGTTTTTTACATCCACAGATTAGATACATATCACAAAACCTACACTAAAATGAAATGGCCAAGCCACCCCGTTTATTACTTATATTTAAGTTGCTCTATTTATATTTAGGTTTTTTATTTGCAAATTTAAAACTTACTTGCATATTGCAGTATATATACATTGTTTCTCTTTCTATTAGCATATGTCATTTATAATAACTGGTAAACCAAAAGCATTTGTTTTGCACTTTGTGATTCACTGTGTGGTTTTTGTTTAAGTGATTGGTATTTTCTGTCATTAGTGAGTTTATGGTAAAGGAAAGTAGCTTAATGTACACCACGAAGCTATAGCTGACTTTCCTCCTCTAGTCTAGCTGCCACTTTCTGGGAGGACCTGTACCCATCCAGTTGACATTTTTGAGGTGATACGGTGAAATTCGGTTATGAACCTACTTTTTTATTTCTTGTTGACCTGATATGTGATGAGCTATCCTACGTCTTTTTAAAGATCTCTTCTTTTAAACACTGGATAATCCACTTTCAGTAATGTGAAACTGACTATACCCTGTATTCATATGTTTTCAGTGAGGACCATTGCAATACTCCCTTTTAACAATTTAAGTACAGATGGTCTCTGATTCTGGAGACTGTAAAGTAGGTAGAATTTTACCTTTGCGTGCACTGTTATCTATACCTAGTTGAATTTTAATGCTAGCATAGTAGCAAATACTTAAATAGAACTTATTATGTGCCAGCTACTGTTCCATGTACAATAAAAGCAATAAGAAGTGAATTTAGATTTTTTGTAGCAGTCAGTAAACCTTCATTCTCTTTTTATGAGACATATGATACCCACTGCATTGTTCCCACAAGTTGAATCATAGACTTATCAAGGATCATCTTATGACAACTTGCACTTGTATTATAATTATATAATTTAATACAAAATTATGAAAACCGATGAAATATAATTGTAAAATGAAAGAATTGTTGATTCTAAAATATTAAGTTAACTACCTTGGAAAGACTAAATATAAGGTGATATATATAAAAATGCATAATTTTTTTTTTAATCTGGAAGAATTCTTTATTTGGATCCTTGGCAAGTATCTTTTAAAGAAATCGAAACTGGAAATTGTAGATGAGGCATTATGGGTGTGGTTTGTGTAAGATAGTGTAGAACTGCAGTCAGTGGGTCTACAACTCAGAAGGCTTACATCTAAAGACTGGCAACAGAATATACATTTATATGTATTAAGTTCAAAAAAATGTTTAAGATGTCTTTTTTTTTTTTTTTAAGATTCTCCACTGTAACCTACTTTTTTGACCGATGTCATTGGTTTCAGTTGTATTGAATAAAAAGGATTATGCAGTATGTGAATGGTATTGAAAAGAAGAACAAATTGAGAAGCTATGTAAAGTGGGACTTCATTTTGACAATAAGAACTTTCAGTTTGTAGAGCCTAAAGCAAGGCCATAAACTTTTAGTACTTAGAAGATTTTGGATATCTTCTTAAAGAAAATGATCTCTTTTCCTATCTTTTATAAATTTGTGAGTCTGATACATGATTACTTTAAATGATCAAATTTCTTACTTCTGAAAAGATGGTTAATTAACTGATAACCTTTCCTGTCATTTAGTTAATTGTATCATTTAGAAGGTGTTAGTTATGGATATCTAGTGTTATCTGTTTCATCAATGTCAATAATTAAAAAATATGTGTGTAGCCCTGGTGGTGTGGCTCAGTTGGTTGGAACGTCATTCCAAGTCCTGTAGGGACTTAGGTTTGCTCCCTATTCAAGGCACGTTTGGGAGGCAATTGATCGATGTTTTTCACGTTGGTGTTTCTCTGTTTCTCCTTCTCCCTTCCTCTCTCACATTAATAAAAACGGGTGTTTTGCATTTAATACATAGTTAGACAATGTTCAATAAGCATAAATGCCGAAAATATTTCTATTGGTGAGTTTTAGGAACTGTTGATAAAATTATTGTTTGCCTTTTGTATCTCCTCCCTTTCATTTACTTAAGTATTTCTTTAATTCTCCCCTCATTTCACATATAGTCAAGTATCAACTCATATTGCTTCTTTCTCTAAAATTTCTTAAGCATTTGTCAGCTCCCACTGCTATTGCATTAATCCAGACCTTCCTCATTCATGACTGGTCTCTTCTACCCCATATATCTTTCTGTAAACTGCCACTAGCTCTATTTCTAACAAAATATCAATATTATTGTTTTACTCTGTGACTTTAAAGGTGTCCATTGCTTACTGGATAAACTCCATATCCTAATTCTTTGTTGTTGTTAATCCTCACCTGAGGATATTTTTCCATTGATTTTTAGAGAGAGTGGAAGGGAGGGGGAGAGGCAGAGAGAAACATCCATGTGAGAGACACATGCATTGGGTGCTTTCTGCATGCGCCCTGACCAAGGCATGTGTCTTTGACCGGAATCAAACCTGAGGCCCTTCAGTCCTTGGGCCAACACTATCCACTGAACCAAACTGGTTCATTGTGTGTGTGTATGTGTGTTCCAGCAAAATTTATTTACAAAAACAAATGGCAATTAGATTTGACTCACAAGGTGTATTTTGTTGACCCCTAATTCAAAGCAAACATACACAATGGTGAAATATTTAAAGCGTTCCTTAAAGATCGGTGATGAACCATAGGTCATTTATCATCACATTTATTCAACATTGTGTTGAAAGATCTAGGTAATGCCCTAAGACAAGAAAAAGAAATAAAAGACTTAAGAATTGGAAAGTAAGAAAAAAAATGAGTATTCACAAACATGAGTATAAACATAAATAATACAAAAGAGTCACAAACCAGTGGAATTATTGGTGTCCCTAATAAGATCACCAGATATAAGATCAATAAGCAAAAATCAATTGTATTACTACATATGAATAGCTAACAGGTAGAAAATAAAATCTTTAAAATGTTATCAATTGCCATAGCATTTTAAAAGCATCAAATATATAAGGATAAATCAGCAAAAGATAGGAAAGAACTCTACTAAAGACTACATAATGTTATTGAAATAAATTAAATTAAAAAAATGAATACACCAAATGCATAATTTAGCAGTCTCATTATTAAAAAGTTTCACATTCTCCACCAAATTAATCTAATTTCAAAGCAGCAAAAATCAAAACCCCAGTAGGTCTATTATTTTTTTTACTTTTTTATGGAATTTATTGGGGTGCTATTGGTTAATAAAATCTTATAGAATTCAGGTGTACAATTTTATAATACATCTATATATTGTATTTTGTTCACTACCCCATTCCTGTCCTAAATTTTCAACTTTATGGCCACTTATCTACTACTCTACTTCTGTGCTCTACTACCTCAAACCATGACCGATCTTCTAACCTGTAATGTTAATGAACAGACTTACACTGTCTCTTCTACTTTTCCTTTTTTATTTGCCTGATGAACGTTTAGTTTACTCCTCAAAGCATAATCCAGATTATCTCTTTTTTATAGCTTTTCAAGATTTATCTACCAATCTAGTTGGGTTATCTTATTAATGCTTGGTAACTTTTATTATAAGACATCTTTTATTTCCCATTAGTCTCCTTGAGAACATGGATATCTTTATCTCTGATTATTCAAATGCTCAGCACATTGTATATATTGAATAAACCTTTGTTGAATTGGAAAAGAGTATTGAAGGGGAAGATGATAGTGTTCATTGTCACTTATATGGGCACTAGTGCCCTGGTGCATGGACTCTTGCACATTGAAAGGAAATTAATTAGAAGATGGCTGGTGGAGCGGGACTGTGCGAGACAGGGCTGGACACGCCCTGGAGTCAACCTCCCAGGGTCCCTCCCTGGCCTGCTGCACCTGGGGCTGTGTAATAGCTCGAAGGGCATCTGCGGAGTGAGCAAAGTCCCTCCAGCAGGTGCGGTCCCTTGGCCTGGCCTGCAGGGATCGGGCTGAAACTGGCTCTCCAGCATCCCCTGAGGGGTCCCGGAGTATGAGAGAGCGGTTCTCGGGTGATGCACCCCAGAATTGGGCTCCCTCCTCTCTGGTTCCAGGGTGTGTCATCCGAGAACTGCTGCTGTCAAGTCACCGCAGCTCCTGCGTTGAGTGTCTGCCCCCTGGTGGTCAGTGCATGTCATAGCTACCGGTCAGAGCGTTTTCCCCCTGGTGGTCATTGCGCATCATAGCTACCAGTCGGACGGTTGCTTAGCCTTTTATATATCTAGATAGTTCATTCCAGCCTTTTGTTTTAATCCACTCTCAAAACTGGTCTTTTAAATGGAAGATTTAGTTCATTTACATTTAATGCATAACATATTTTAGACTGGCGTGGCTCAATGGTTGAGCGTCAACCTATGAACCAGGAGGTCATGGTTCAATTCCCAGTTAGGGCACATGCCTGAGTTATGGGCTTCATCCCCAGTGTGGGGCGTGCAAGAGGCAGCTGATCAGTGATTTTCTCTCATCATTGATGTTTCTATCTCTCCCTCTCCCTTCTTCTCTGAAATCAATATATATATAATATATACTATTATATATTATATAGAATAGTATACTAATCTCTACACTAATAAAAGAGAAAGATGCAAATTGACCATACCTTCGCGACACCCACCAGCCGATCAGGAGTGAGTATGCAAATTAACCCAACAAAGATGGCGATGACACAGGCGTTCTGCAACAGTGTAGGTGTTCTGCACCGCCCCAGCCGCTTCGGGCCTCTGGGCAGTGGGGGAAGGCGGAAAGTTGGCCCCGGGCCGGAACGAAGGTGGTGCTGGCGTGCATGGGGCCTCTAGTATACTAATAAGAGGGTAATATGCTAATTAGGATGGATGTCTTCCGGACGTCCTTCTGGACAAAGCTGTAGCAGCTGCAAAGGGCCAAGGCGTGGCTGCGAAGGGCCCAGGCTCAGGCTGGCAGTGGCGGCAGCAGTGGGGTAATGGGGGCAGTGCTTTTCCCTGATCCACCAGGGTCGCCTCCCGCAGAGGGAGGCCAGACTGTGGCTTAGGCCGGGCCGAGGCAGAGGTGGTTAGGGGTGATCTGGCCTTCAGGGGAGCAAGTTAGGGTTGATCAGGCCAGCAGGGAGGCAAGTTGGGGACGATCAGGCAGGCAGGGGGGCAAGTTAGGGTCGATCATGCCAGCAGGGGGGCAAGGTAGGAGTGATCAGGTTGGCAGGAGAGCAAATTAGGCCAGCAGGGGGGCAAGGTAGGGGTGATAAGGCCAGCAGGGGGATAAGGTAGGGGCAATCAGGCTGGCAGGGGGCAAGTTAGGGGCGATCAGGCTGGCAGGCAGAGGCAGTTAGCGTAAATCGGCAGTCGGACATCCCCCGAAGGGTCCCAGATTGGAGAGGGTGCAGGCCGGTCTGAGGGACTCGGGCCTCTAGTGTGTGTATTTATATGCCATGCCCAGTGCATTAGGACACGTAAAAGGAATAAGCTTATGGATTGGAAAGGAAAAGTAAAAACATGGTTTTATAATTTTATTTTTTTATATGTCTTATAGATGACATGATTGTGCATGTAGAAAGTTCAAAGTAAACTATAAAAAAGCTACTAGGGTCTAAGTTTAGTTTTAGGGTACAAGATTAGTTTTTTAAAAACAGTTGTATTTCTGTACACTAGCAATTACAGTTGGCAATTGACATTTTAAAAGCAATAGTAGCCCTAGCTGGTTTTGCTCAGTGGATGACACGTCGGGACTGAAGGGTCCCGGGTTTGATTCCAGTCAAGGGCATGTACCTTGGTTGCAGGCTCAATCCCCAGCCCTGGTCAGAGTGTGTGCAGGAGGCAATCAATCAGTGTTTCTCTGTGTTTCCTCCCCTCTCTCCTACTCTCTGAATGAATGAATGAATGAATGAATGAAAATAAAGCAATACCATTTATTGTAGCACCAAACAGTATAAATATAAAAACATTCCCAAGAACAGAAGAGAATATTTCTTATAGTTTTTTTGTAATAGAAGTCACCTTGTATTTCCATTTTGTGGATGAGGACATTGAAGTACAAAGGATTAAAAAACATTTACTTATTTGTGAGCAACAAAGGATTAAAGAACATTTATTTATTTGTGAGCACACCTTTATTAAAAACAGCTAAGTTGGTGTGTAGAATGTAGAGTCACTGATTATATAAACTTAAAATACTATCTTAAATTCTAGCCCTTCAGGGGGCATAAAGGGCATTAGTGAAGTCTTCCTGGTTGTTTATAGATTAGTAAACTGAGGCTCAGGGAGAGTAGTTGACTTGCTATAGGTTGTGCCACAGTCAGCAAGTGACAGAAGTGGGATTTAGACTCCTGTCTCTTATTGTTACACCAATATATTGGGCTCTGCAATATATTGGAATTTTGTTACGCTGTTTACCGTAGGTGGTGGCAGTGGGTTTATTTCTCACAGATTGATTAATGATCCCTTCAAAACTAAAAGCCAGGAACTAAATTTATTGCCCTCAAATTTTCTTCAGGGTTATGTACTTTTTGGTTATTTTAAATCTGGATTATGTCAATCTTTATATTTTTGTTCTTATTCTTACAACCATTTCTTCTGGGTTTTCTTTACTATGAATGTGCCCTAGGATATGTACAGAGCATATCTTTTCCATCTGTAAATGTTGAATTTGTAGTTTTTAATCTATAAAAGGATAGTTTTTTTTTTTAGCATAAGGAGAGAAGTTAAAGGCTAAATTGTAAGCTTTATAGTGAAACATTTCGTAGTTTATCTATATGACTGTTGCTTCTATGTATATTGAAGTCATACTTCTTTTCCTTAGAATTAGTTTTTTAATGATTACTTTTCAGTTATATAAGGAATGCATGCATACTTCTATAATACTGAGAACTGTAATAGCTCTTAGAAATTTGATATGTATCTATCTAGATTTTTTAAAGTTTTTTTTTTAATTGATGAGAGAGAGAGAGAAAGAGAGAGAGAGAGGGAGAGAGAGAGACATCAATTTGCTGTTCCACTTATTTATGCATTGGTTGATTCTTGTATGTGCCCAGACTGGGAATCAAACCCCCAATCTTGGACCGACACTCTAACCAACTGAGCTACCCAGCCAGGGCTAGATTTTTAAAATACTTATTGAATTGCATACATAGTTTTCCATTAGAAAACATATAGTACTGATTTTTGCATGTGATTTTTACAAACTACAAAAATTGAATCATATTATTATTGTTCTGCAACTTGTTTATTTTTCATTCAGCACATGGTTTTAAGATCTGCCATATAGATGTTGCTATATGTAGACTTACTTTGGATCACTGGCCTATAAACAATCATCCTGTAAATACATTTGCAGAACAGTGTTTTGTCACTCATTTTAAGAAATATTAAATGAGACAAAGGATTTGAAAATTACGGGGAGAAACCAGTAACCTAAATCCTTTCCATCAATGGTCCCAGAATTATGTGTAATGCTCTTCTGTATTCACCACCATAGTGGTACAGTCCCATGGTTGTAAGTACTTCCTGTGTTCATCAAAATTGTACTGGAGCCCAAGCCTGTGTGGCTCAGTTGGTTGGGCATTGTCCCATGTACTGGAAGGTTGCTGGTTCCATTCCCGGTCAGGGCAGGCATATGCCTGGGTTTTGGGTTTGATTCCCAGTAGAGGGTGTGCAGGGGGCAGTCAGTGTTTAACTCTCTCACATCAATGTTTCTCCCTGTCCCTTCCTCTCTCTCTAAAAACCAATAAAGAAAATCTTTTTTAAAATGTTGTGCTGGGTCTTTTGTTTAACAGCTTTATTGAGATGTAATTCACACACCATATAGTTCACTCAAAGTGTAAAATTCAGTGGCTTAGTATATATGCTGAATTGTACAACCATTACAATAAATTTTAAAACATTTTCATCACACCAAGAAGAAATCCTTATCACATAGATGTCACCCTCAAAACTCCTATCTTTCTCAGCTCTAGGCAACCACTACATAATCTACTTTTTGTCTATAGATTTGCCTGTTCTGAACATTTCATATAAATGGAATCATATAATATGCAGTTCTTTGTGATTGGCTTCTTTCACTTAGCATTATGTTATCAAGGTTTGTTCATGTTATAGTATGTGTCTGAACTTCATTTCTTTTCATTGCGAAATAATATTGTATTGTATTGATATTTTGTTTATCTAGTTTTCAGTGGGTGAACATTTGGGTTTCCATTTTTTTGGCTATTATAAATAATGGTGCTGTGGACATTCATGTACATGTCTTTGTGTGCACATATGTGTTTTTTTTTCTTGGATATATTCCGAGGAGTGGAATTAATGGGTCTTAGTTAAGAGATATTCTATTAGCCCCCTGGAGTGGCTCAGTTGGTTCAGTGTCATCCTGTGCACTGAAGGCTTGCCAGTTCAGTTCCTGGTCAGGGCACATACCTGGTTTACGGGTTCAATCCTTGGTTGGGGCAAGTGTGAAGGGCAGCTGATCCATGTTTCTCTCTCTGGTCCTTCATCTGAGAATTAAAAAAAAAATAGCCCTAGCCAGTTTGGCTCAGTGGATGGAACATCAGCCCTTGGAATGAAGGATCCGGGGTTGGATTCTGGTCAAGGGCATATACCTCAGTTGCAGGCTTGATCCCCAGCCCTGGTTGGGGCATGTGCAGGAGGCATCCAATCCATGTGCCATGAGGGTTTAAACTTCTCCTGTCCCTTGCCAGCATGTTATTGTCTGTCTTTTTTATATACGCACCAGATATTGAGTGAATTACATAGTCTTCCATAGGCAGGTTTTCAGGAGAAAAGACAGGTAAAGGATTTCTTGTTCTAATTGTTGGGCTTGCTTGTTGTCTGGAAATGGATGTTATTAAATCACATGATTGCCCTGACTGATTTGGCTCAGTGGATAGAGCGTTGGCCTGCGGACTGAAGGGTCCCGGGTTCGATTCCGGTCAAGGGCATGTACCTTGGTTGCGGGCACATCCCCAGTAGGAGGCGTGCAGGAGGCAGCTGATCGATGTTTCTCTCTCATCGATGTTTCTAACTCTCTATCCCTCTCCTTTCCTCTCTGTAAAAAATCAATAAAATATATTAAAAAAAATCACATGATTAAGATTTGGCATGATTAAAATATTACTAAAAAACATTAATGTTAGTTAAGCATATTCTTGAGAGGATAGTCTTCTGACTGGTGGACCACAGTGATGTTTTTGGGTCTTCTGGAATTAGTGTCAATTCAGAACCAGTATCTAGTAATTCTTGAAAAGTCTTTATTTTATTTTCCCCATTGCACAGTCACTCTGATAAAAGGTCATAGTCCTTTTGAAGGAAGGCTGGGAGAAAGACTAACTGTATTTTTGGCATTGTAGTGGAATTGGAATCTTTCCTCAATGAGACCAGTCATTCAAAGGGTTCTGGGTCTGTCAACTTACTCAGATATTAGGATTGATTAAGGGGTCGCAGCTCTTTCTTTTTAAGGATGCAAATTAGGCTTTTGTTCACTTGACCTAGAACTATGTACAGATCAAGTAAGAATTGAGTAGATGGTCCATCTATTTCACTGCTGGGAACACTATGATCAACTAGACAGTGTGGTGTGTGTCTGGGAGTCAGACTGTTCTAATTGCTGATTTGACTTTACTATAGTGTGAAAAAGTGATGCTAGTAATGACTAAAAAGTTTATTGAGACCCTTAGTTTTAATTTTCCATTAGGTCTAGACCAGTGATTCTCAACCTTCCTAATGCCGTGACCCTTTAATACAGTTCCTCATATTGTGGTGACCCCCAACCATAAAATTATTTTCGTTGCTACTTCATAACTGTAATTTCGCTACTGTTATGAATCGTAATGTAAATATCTGATATACAGGATGTATTTTCATTGTTACAAATTGAACATAATTAAAGCATAGTGATTAATCACAAAACCAATATGTAATTATGTATGTGTTTTCCAATTGTCTTAGGCGACCCCTGTGAAAGGGTCATTCGACCCTCAAAGGGGTCGAGACCCACAGGTTGAGAACCGCTGGTCTAGACCTTAACCGTTTGAGTCCCAAGCAGCGAGATCGCGCTGCTGAGATTTTATGTCGAGAAAACATACGATTCGTTTGAGTCCCAGGGGGTATTGAAAAAACACTGTCGAAGAATCCCAAACAGCGCAACCGCGCTTTCTCTAAATGAGTACGAAAAGACCCAAACAGCGTGATAGTGCTTGTTTTATTTTATGTCGAGAAATACCAAGCAGCGCGATCTCAAGCTTGGGACTCAAACGGTTAATGGAGTATCTTTACTTTTTCAGGTAGTTTGACTCTTGTCAGCTGTGCTCCTGTATACTTAATCAAGTTCAACTTTTGTCCACTGTTCTCAATCCCTTTTAAAATGCCTATTTAGTCCAAAGAGGAAATGAAGACTTTAGAAACTCAATAAATGTTGACATTTAAACTTTTATAGGAGTGAAAGATTAACCTTTGGCCCCTATTTCTACAAGTTTTTCTTAGTTTATACGAGTTTAATTCATGTGCTAAAGGCTGATTGTGAACATTTGTATCTTAACCTCAGTTTTCATGAGTTTATAAATTATCCACAAAATTTTCTTTAGGCTTGTAACTGAAATATTTGTTTAAGCCCTTCAAAAGTGCATTTTGAGTAAATTAAAAGCATGTTTTACTTTGTGTTTGGAAACCATACTTTTTTAAAAACAAGAAACTTGACTGTTGTCTATTTTTAATTTTTATTATTTTTTAACATTATTATTACTAGGGGCCCAGTGCATGAATTCGTGCACCTTGAAAGGAACTGTGGGCTGGTGAGGCTGTGGTGGGCACAGGGGTGGGTCTTGGTCCATCCTCCACGGCCCTGCCCGGCCCCTCCCGCCATGGCCCCCCGATCCCCTCTCTGCCGGCAGCCCTGCTCCCTCCATCGCTGCTGCTCCCACGCACTGACGGTGCCGGCTCCACTTGCACCTGCTAATGGTGCGGAGCGATTTGGCCTGGCGCTTAGCAGCGGGTGTGAGCAGTGGCTGGTGCCCCAATCGCCCCCTCAGGAGCAGGGGGAAGTGGAGATGCCCTGAGGGGTGATCGGGGCTGGCAGCCGCCACTCACATTCGCTGACGGCGCTAAGCGATCAGGGCCAGCGCCAGGGGCTGGCACTAGCGCTGGCACTGGCTGCAGGTTTGAGCTCCGGGTGGGACTGCAGCACGCAGGAGCAAAGAATTTTCAGTAACCACCAGAGGCTCGCCCCAATGACAGCGACCCGCGCTCTGCCTTGATCTGGCACCTCCGCTCACCTGCTCCACCATCCCGCCGCGACCGACGCCCATCATGTTCCACACTCTGCGGCCAGCTGCCTACACCCGCCATGTTCCACGCACGCCCCCTGGTGGTCAGCATATGTCATAGCAACCAGTTGTTTGGTTGTTCTGCCATTCAGTCTATTTGTATATTAGGGTTTTATATATATAGGTTATTTTAATTTTTTATTTCAGAGCAGAAGGGAGAGGGAGAGAGAGATAGAAACATCAGTGATGAGAGAGAATCGTTGACTGGCTGCCTCCTGCATACCCCTACTAGGGAATGAGCCTGCAACCCAGGCATGTGCTCTTGACTGGAATCGAACCCGGGACCCTTCAGTCCACAGACAGATGCTCTATCCACTGAGGCAAACCAGCTAGGGCTGTTCTCTATTTTTCAAATGGTCCATTGGGTTTTTTACTTTAAAAAGTCATTAATAGCCTGGCCAGCGTGGCTAAGTGGTTGAGGGTCAACCTAACCCTAACCCTAACCCTGACTCCCCCCGTCACATATATGGGTCATATTTTCCTGTTTCTTTGCATGCCTCATGAGTCGTTTGTTGGAAACTGGTCATTTTAAATGATACATTGCAGCAACTCTGGGTACTGATTTCTCATCCCATCCTTGGGGCTTGTTATTGTTATTTGCTTGTTTGTTTTGTGACTTGTGGATTATTTTAGTAAAGTGTGTTGTACCACCCCATCTCCCTAGCGATATGCCTCTGGTGGTGTTCCTCAGGGAGGCACAGCTTTAGGTATGCCTGTAGTCACCCTGCGATGACTGTTACTGGTAGGGCTCTCCTTCCTTGACCAACCTGGCTGTTAAATTCTACTAATTGCCCATATTACTCTATTATTTTCAACAATGCCTCAAGGCATAAATTCCTTTACAAACTAATCCAATCAAATTGGGGTTCCATGAAGGAAGGGAGAGTTTTTGAGGTCAATGTTTGCTATGTGTTCTGTCCCCCAGACAACTCCTTCCAGAAGTCTTATTCCCTGGTTTTCTCCTACAAACTCTCTGGCCTATAGTCTAGGCTGTATCTTATAAAACCTTGATATAATGGACTAATTTGATATAACGGACTAATTCAGGTGACTGGGGTGTCCATTAAAGCTGAAAGTCTGTTATATAATAGTAGGTTCCCCACAGTAGGTTTTCTGAATGCGTATGTTAAAAAATTGACCAATTAGTTTACCTGTTCTTACTTATGTAGATACATTTGTGTGATTAAAATTAAGTATGTATGAAAAGTTTAACTTCACAGACAAGTTTTCTATATCTGTTACAGTAATTTTATTTATTTTTAAAATATGTTTTTATTAATTTCAGAGAGGAAGGGAGAGGGAGAGAGAGAAACATCAGTGATGAGAGAGAATCATTGATCGGCTGCCTCCTGCATGCCCCACACTGAGGATCAAGCTGGCAACCTGGCATGTGCCCTGATGGAATCAAACCGTGACCTCCTGGTTCATAGATTAACTACCACTGAGCCATGCTGACAGTAATTTTAAATTTATACTGAATGGGTCTAGTAAATGTGTGCATTCACTAGTCACTGAAAATAAACAAATGCACACAGCTGGGGCATGGCTTAGTGGATGGGGGAACATTCACCAGCATGTGTTAAAACTGCATCAGAAAGTCATGCCATGCTACAACAGAAGCATGCGGTACAGTGTGATCACGTGCTAATCGTTTGCTGAATGAGAATGAGTGGTGACTCTTGGATTTAAATATCTATATATATAAAAGGCTAATATGCTTAGTGTCTGTCCGGGTAATGATGTCACGTAGCAACCCTCAGCTTCCTTTCCCTAGCGACGACTAGCCTCCTTGCAGTTTCTTCAGCCCAGGAACAAGACTTGGTTTATAGCCAGGTGGAAACATTTCACACTTTAACTAAATGTCTGTGAAGCGTTTTCCTGTACCTCATCTCATTTGATCCTCACAGAAGTCCTGGAGTAGGTAGATAGGAGACTCGGTGGAATCCTATTTCTTTTCATTAGCCGGAAAATGGAGATTTAGAAAGTTTAGAAAGTTGACCCGACTGAAAAAGTAAGAAATGGTGGACCTTGAAAATGACTTTAGGTTTTCTCACTGCTCACAATATAGTCAAACACTGCTGCAGTTATTTTACCCTTCGTTCTCCCTGTGTGATCTATAATAATAATCTGCTTCATGTTGATATTTACTGCTGTGTTGCTGACAATTACCTGAAAGAGAAGTTGGGGTGCTTCACTGGGCTGGAAAAAGTTTAGCTACATCAGAAAGCAGGTCTAATTAAGCAAATTTATTCTCTATATATAAAAGGCTAAGTTGACTTGTGCATGCATGATACATATAAAGCTCTCGCTGGCGCCAATCACACACGTGTGTTTCGATCTGTCATTGTCGATCGTGAATTTGGTTGACACTTATAGAGAGAGGGTGAATAGCGATATTAAAATATTTCTTCTAATTAATTTCAATGTGCACAAATTTGTGCACCGGGTCACTAGTGTAGACTATAATTGTAGATATGTAGTATTTATGTTGGCAAAATTACTAGTGTTTTTTCCAACATATGGCCAATTTGCTAAAATTTGTTAAAAATGACAGTAAATTAATAACAAAAAAATATCCTGTTCATTCAGTTATAAGTAAATCTTGGTTAAAAGCATTTAGACATTAACAGAGTGGTCATTTTCACATATTACATACAGACTGGAAATTTGTCCATTAAATCTGAAGTCTATTTATCAAGGTCCACAAAATCGAGAGTTTACTGTAATCTCCTTTCAGTCGCCTTTTACTACCACCACTGTTCTTGTCCACACTCTTGGCAAGAGATTTGGTATTATGGGTTCCAGCTTTTACCCCTAGGCCAGATATCTGAGCCAGGGTTCTGGAGGTGGGGATGGGGAGAGTGGTGAACTTTTCTGTGAGAGACCTCCTTGCTCTAGGAGCTGAGCCCTGGGGGGAGGGGGGGGAGACAGGAGATGGGTGTGTGTGGCACAGCTGCTTATCTCTCCTCACCCAGGAAGAAAGCTCTTGGACTGAGAGCTGAGGAAAGAGGGAGTCCTGTGTTATGGCGGCAGCAGTCTGGAGCCTTGCTGAAATGGGAGGAAGAAGGGGAGGGAGTGGTCTTATTTCAAATACCATAGACTTTTCACCTTTCAGACTGAATTGTCATAGATTTTATTGAATAGTTGTTTCTTTATTTGCTGTTTGCCCTTAGGGATCATTTCCAGAAGCCTTGAGTAGTTTTTTAAATAGTCTGCACCCGTTTCACTGAGGAGTGGGCTAGCCGAGCTCCTCTTGCTATTAGGCTCTGAGAAGTCGGTCTCTTGTGACCGTGTGTTTTTGAACTAGCAGTCATGCCTCCTTAAAGCATGATTCAGAAAAGCATTTTGTTCAATACGGTTCTGACCACTCCTTCATAAGGAACCTTTAACATATTAACATCTCAACTTTCAGATATCTGTATGAAGAGGCTGAGAGAATTGATTTCTCCTGCTTATTTTTCTTAAAGAATGAATTCACGACATGTACTCAGAGAAAATCTGCACATAAGTACAGCGTTTTATAAAGGAATTGAAAATAGTAGTTAGAGAATTTTAACATGAGGGTACTATAGTTGAGTTCTTTTCAAGTTGACTTAGAGACATTGTAGTTACCCCTTGGCTTCTAAGTCAGGTGACTTAGACATCAAAATCAACAGCTGCCTTCCTCACTTTTGCTGTTATATTAAATTAGTTTCTTTTAATTCCTTTTTTTTGTCTTTCAGGGGCCACTTAATAGCGAGTCTTCAAACCAGAGTTTGTGCAGTGTGGGGTCCTTGAGTGATAAAGAAGTAGAGGTAAGAAGCCAGATCTGATACAAAACTTTTCATATTCCCAGTTTCAGTCTGGGATAAAAGATAATATAATTCCAGGGGTGCTGTTAAGGTCTGTGCTGGAGTCTGTATTTTTTAATTTTAATTTTTTCCTTTTTATTGAACTTATTGGGGTGACACTGATTGACAAAATTATACAAGTTTCAGGTACACAATTCCACAACACATTATCTGTACACTGTACTATGAGTCCACCACCCCAAGTCAAGTCTCCTTCACCATTTATCCCCCCTATATCCTCTTCCACCTCCCCCACCCCTTGTGTCTGTATTTCTTTTAAATTTTGGCTTAGTTGCCATCAATAAAGGTAAAAAATTTGCAGTTGTATCTGAATTAGTTTAGATGCCCTTGAATTTTAATGCTTGTTAGTACACAGATGTGTGGGTCAGTATAGCAGTGTAGCCTGGCCAACTTTAATAATAGAATTTGAAGAATTTTTTTTTTTAGGCAAAAAACCCAGCTGCATGGATATGGGTCCAAGTCTGCAGCTACCTATTTTGCATTTTGACAGAACTTTCAATAAATTAGAGCCAGTTGATTGATTATGCAGGTCTATCCTTTTTGGAAAAAGAATTGGATTTAAGCTCTTATAAAGTAGATAGCAGCTGTTAGGATATTTTGGCAAGCCTACAGTATGCTAGATATTTGTACTACATTTGTGCTTTATAAAAATATCTCATTTAGGCTTTGCAGCAACTCTGATTTACAGACGAGTAAATAGAAGCTCTGATATTTTAAGCAGTTTGCCAAGAATTGTATAGATGATGTGGTTCCAGACCTTATACTTTCCATGACCCTGCTCTAAGAACAGGACACTGATTTACGACTTGTCTGTACCAGTTAAATCTCCTTATAAATTTTATATTTTGTATATACTCTCATACTCTCTAATTTTCATAATCTGAAAAATTTGACACAATGCTAATTGTGATTTATATGGTATTTAACAGACTCCTGAGAAAAAACAGAATGACCAGAGAAACCGGAAAAGAAAAGCTGAACCATATGAAACTAGCCAAGGTAGTAATAATTTCACACCAATAAAAATACTAAACTCTTATGTACTGTACTTAGATAGAATTTTCCATCTCACACTAGATAATTCATTTGTATGCAGGGATTCCTAACAAAGGAGATGTTGTACCTTAAGGGAATATCATGATGTTTATTATATACTTGCCACTTGATATACACTTGACAATACAGTGTCAGTTCTTTGGGGACTCATGTTTTTCCTGTTGTAAGTTAACGATCTTCTGGCCACAGGTTTTTTTCTTTAGGCCGAACATCTATTGTACAGAAAAGAGGTTATACTGGAGCTTCAACTATGCATTAGATCAGTGATTTGTTAATAATAGGTGCTCAGAAATGGTTTTACTTACCTGGCTGTCCTTTCCACCTACTCTTTTTCCATATCAATTATTTAGTTGGACACTGGCACTCAGTGGAATAAATCTATAGATGTGACCATTCTAATGCCAAATATCTTTATATAAAGAAAGAATAAATGGTTTGGCTCTCCCCCTCCACTCTCCCTTGCCTCCTGTAATAGAAGTCCCAGTCTATTTGAATTTTTCTTGTTTTTTTAATCTACTAATTTTTTACTTTTGGGATGAGAGGGGGAATTCTCCCAAAATGACAAGGTCACAAAGTCTTGTGAAATAGAATAAACCCTTTACTTTAAATGAGTTTGTTTTGAATTCTTCGTTCTCTTAGTTGGGGGTTTGGGTTATAGATTACTTTTATTTTGATTCACAGTTGTGACATAAAAGTGTTTATAAAGAAAGATTAACAAATCTTAAAGGGAAGCAAACTGTGATAAGGTCTTTCTCTGCTTATTCAGTCTTTCTTTATATAGAGGAAGCTCCCTGTCCTTATGAGCTAGGTATTTTGGCTCATTTGTCAAAAGTAAAACCAGCACTTGAATTGATAACAATGTATGCAGTTATTGAGTACATAGTACATTTTAGTGCTTGATAGTTTACCTGTGTGTTATTGAAAAAACTATACTTACTTTGGTTTCATTTTCAGGGAAAGGCACACCTAGGGGACATAAAATTAGTGATTACTTTGAGGTAAGTTAAATTTTGGGGGGGAAGAGAAATCTATTTTTAAATAAAATTTTGCTTCATTTAAGGCTTTAAAAAGCAATATTTTTCCTTCACTATGCTTTCCTGCCCTTCCCATCTTCATCAGTCTTATGCCATCCGATTTCTCTCTATAAGAGGAAACTGCTGCTGGCTTTCTGAATTTAAATTTGTTTATGATGTATCTTGTCTGTGATGATATAAAAATTCACAAATGAGGTGATTTTTTCTTGGCCAGACTGGGTTTCATGTCTTACAAAGATTGAAGTTGAGTAACTTGGACTCTTCTCTTTAGTCCAGTGGGACACGTAGTGAGCTCACTGACCCATCGTCAGTGGTTACTAAAGAAGACACTAGCATCCACTAGACCACTATATTTCTGCTTCATGTATTTTGTGACAAGAAGGGAAAACATTCTTCTCATATTTTTCAAAACCATTTCTAGCCATGTTTTCTTGGTACATTTCTGCTGGAGTTCCTTCTTAAAAATCTCACGGAAAATATAGCAAAATTTGACTTACATGGCATTTTCTTTCTAGAATAAGATGTATTGACTTAGAGGGGCCATATATAATTAAGACCTGTTTGTGTATTAATCTTTTACTCTCCTTATCTGAAGCATAGTACTGTTTTGAATTATTCATATCCATTTTTCCCTGTTGGCCAGTTTGCTGGGGGAAGCGGGCCAGGAACCAGCCCTGGCAGAAGTGTTCCACCAGTTGCACGATCCTCACCGCAACATTCCTTATCCAATCCCTTACCGGTAAGCATTCACCTGGAGAAATTTGACACCTGTTGCAGGAGACAAGAAACCCAGGAACACTCAAGCAAAATTTCTCTTAAATTAATCACTCAAGAGGAATGAGGCAGTAAGGAGAAAAGTTCATAATATTACCTCTGAATCAGTCACTTCGATTCAAATCTATATATAGTAAATTAACATTTTACAAGAGCTAACTCTATTCTCAGTATAATAAATTCCTTCTAAGCCTACAGCTCAGTGTTCTGTCAAGGAAATGGTTTCCTATCCAAACAGTAGTTTTTTTATCCTTGACAAACTTATATGTTCCTATAAGTATATTTAAAAAAAATTTTGGTCAGCTCCTGGCATTTTAATTATTTTCAAGTCTTAATCAGTGACATAGTAGAGAAGCTAATGCTATACAAATTTGAGATAGGTTTGTTTTCTGCCTTGAGATCTGAAGGTCTTAAAAACATTATAGCAAGTTAGTGGTTCTCAACCAGGGGATCGTTTTGCTCCTCAGTGGACATTTGCCAACGTTGGCATAATTTTTAGTCACAACTAGGGGCGGAGGGATGGTACTGTTGGCATTTAGTGGGCAGAGACCAGGGATGCTGGTAAACATCCCACAACGCACAGGACAGGCCCCCACAGCTTACTGAATTTTCACGAACTATACTAGCACAAGGAATGAAGTTATTACCAGCCCCCCAGAAACCTCCCTTATGCTCCCTTCCAGTTATTAGACTTCTTCCTGCCATCCAGAATAGCTACTATCCTGACTTCTGACAGCATAGATGAGTTTTTCCTGTTTTTGTACTGTGTATAAAAGGAATCATACAGTATACACTCTTGTGTCTGGCATCCTTTTTTCAGTATTACTTTTGTGAGAATCATCCATATTGTTATGTGTTATTGTAGATCATTCATCATAATTGGTGTGTAGTGTAGTTTTAATACATTTTAATTTATTTATAAGTTATATGTTTTAATTTTTAACTATATGATTTATCTATTGCCCATCTTCTCCCACTGGAATGTTCATCCCATGAGAGCAAGTGCTTGGCTTTGTTTTGTTTACTGCTGTTTTCATTTATCACAGTACTTACTACTTTACATAAAGGTATAATTATTTTAATTATTTCTCTTACTTGATATGGAATATCTTGGCAAGATAATACCTTGTTCAGTTTCCAGTCTTTAACACCCCAAAACAGTGTTCGGCACACAGTGGGTATACAAGATCTTGAAACGTTAGAATAGATGGATAAAGAATTGCTTTAGTGCCCTGGCCCATATGGCTCAGTTGTTTGGAATGTCATCCGTGCACTAAGGTGTCACAGGTTCAATTCCCGGTTGGGGCACGTACCCAGGTTGCGGGTTTGACCCATGGTTAGGGCTAGTACCAGGAGGCAACCAATTGATGTTTCTCTCTCACATTGATGTTTCTTCCTCCCCCTCCCTCCCCCCTCCCCTCTTCCTTTCTCTCCCTCTAAAATCAATAAAAAAACATATCCTTGGATAAGCATTGAAAAAAAAGAATTACTTTAGCCCCCCCACCCCCACCCCAGTAGTTTTTTTGTATTTTTTTAATTTAAGCAAAAGTACATAAAACAGCCCTAGCTGGCTTGGCTCGGTGGATAGAGGGTCGGCCTGTGGACTGAAGGGTCCCGGGTTCGATTCCAGTCAAGGGCACATATCTCAGTTGTAGGCTCCTGGCCCTGGTCGGGCATGCGGGAGGAAACGAATCGATGTGTCTTTCTCACATCAGTGTTTCTCTCTGTCTCTTTCTTTCCCTTCCACTCTTTCTAAAAATCAATGGAAAAATTACATATATCCTTGGGTGAGGATTAAAAAAAAAGTACATAAAATAGCATTTTAATGCAAGAGTTGGTAAACTACAGCCCACAGCTGGCAAGCTAAGAATGAGTTAGGTTTTTAAAGAGTTACAGAGACAAAGAAGAATATATGGTAGAGAGAGTATATGGCTTGAAAAGCTTAAAATATTTGTCTGGTTTTTCACAAAAAATGCTTACAGGAAATCACTATAAAGTTAACTTCATGTAATTGTTAGTTAGGTCAAGAAGTAAACGATTTCCAGCTTCCTAGAAACTTGTATGTGCTCTTCCCTGATCACAACCCCCCCCCCCCCCACACACACACATACACACTAGAAACAACTGCTATTCTAATTTTTGTGATTATTTCCTATTCCTTACGGTTTGATCATTCATGTACACATCCCTAAACAAAATAGTTTAACTTTGTCATTAAGTCAGTTTTGTTAATCATTATGTGTTTTGTTTTTTATTTTATTGGGGGGGGGGCAGCTCATAGTACTATGTGCTTTTATTATTTTTTTCTCCATCATCTTGGCTGGAACCCTTAACCATGATATTTTTTAAAAAATATATTTTATTGATTTTTTACAGAGAGGAAGGGAGAGGGATAAAGAGTTAGAAACATCAGTGGGAGAGAAACATCAATCAGCTGCCTCTTGCACACCTCCCACTGGGGATGTGCCCGCAACCAAGGTACATGCCCTTGGCCGGAATCGAACCTGGGACCTTTCAGTCCACAGGCTGATGCTCCATCCACTGAGCCAAACCGGTTTGGGCCTTAAACATGATATTTAATCAGTGTTTAAATCTTTTGTGTTCTCATTCTATCAGTTAGGCTGTTTGTTCTATCAGTTACTATCTATCACGTCTTTCATAATTTGAGGAGTTGTCTGTTTCTTCCTATATTTAAAATTTTGCTCTGTGTATTAAGTGCCTTTATTCATTTCTTGTGATTTTTTTGCTCTAAATGCAGTTTATGTGATATTTAATATAACCAAACCGTTGTATGCTATACTTCCATTTTATACTGTCAACTTGTCATTATTATGTTTTCAGTGTATCTGACAATATCATATAGTTGAAATTTTCCTTTATTCTAAAAATCTTTTTAACTTCAACATTTATCCTAAATACATTTAATGTTTTCTATTTATTCTACCTGTTGTATAATTTTTAAATGTTTATCTGCCTTTTTCTTTCTTGCTTTCATTTGGATTGATTTTTTTTAAATCATTTCAATTATTTCTTTTCTAGTAGCTAGATCCTATTTGGTGTTTCTCTTAGAAATGACCACATATGTCTTTAATAGGGCAAAGTTTCATATTACTAGTAACTACCCTCCTTCCAAATAAATGAGTACCTCAGAACATTAACTCAATTTACCTGCTACTCATTTGGTGATGGTGGTATGTTTTTCTTTTGCCTTTTTTTAGCCTTGTAAAACATTATCATTTTATACTGTCACTTTTTTTTTTTTCAATCTTTCTTTGTACTTCTTTCCTTTTGACTTCTTATACCTTCCACCTAAGGTCATTTCCTTCTGCCCAAATTACTCCTTTAGTATTCTTTTTTATCTGCTGGTGGTTAAGTTAACTCTAGGTTTTTGTTTGCTTAGATAACTTTACTATCCCCTTATTCTTGAAAGATGTTTTTGCTGTATATGTTTCTATACTGGCACTTAAAAAAATTTTTTTTTAGTTTATCATTATCTTCTGGCTCCATTGCTATTGTTGAGAAAATAGCATTCATTTACTTATTTATTTGAAAGTATCTGCTCTTTTTTGCCCTGGCTGCTTTTGAAATATGTGGTGTTCTTCAGTTTCACTATGATGCATCCTTTTATTTTGCTTGCTTTTGATTTATTGGGCTTCTGGTATCTGTGGGTTGGTGTCTTGCAGTATTTCTCAAAAATTATTAGCCATTGCCTCCAAATATTATCTCTGTTCTCTTTTTTATCCTCCTATGAAATCCAATTAATGACATGTTAAACTGTCTTACTTTGTCCCCATGCCCCTTAGCTTCTTTTTCTATTTTCTTTTGGTCTCTGTGTGCTACATTTTGGATAGTTTCTTGCCTTTCTGTTTCCAGATTCTCTGTTTTGTTGTATCTGATTTGCTATGAACCCCAGTGAATTAGTTTTTGTTCATATACTGGGTAGGGCAAAAGTAGGTTTACAGTTACACAAAAACAGAGTTTTTTTAATAAAGCTATTGTAATAATCATAACCTGCATTTTTTTTTTTTTTTTACATATGAAGAACTTTAAATCTGCTTTTGCCTCATGTTATATTTCCATGCAGGTATTTCCAAGCCTGTCTTTTTTTTTTTAAATCTAATAGACCAGGGGTTCTCAAACTACGGCCCGCGGGCCACATGCAAATACAAATATTGTATTTGTTCCCGTTTTGTTTTTTTACTTCAAAATAAGATATGTGCAGTGTGCATAGGAATTTGTTCATAGTTTTTTTTTAAACTATAGTCCGGCCCTCCAACGGTCTGAGGGACAGTGAACTGGCCCCCTGTTTAAAAAGTTTGAGGACCCCTGTAATAGACAGTTATTTTATAATCTGTGTCTGATAATTTCAGTATTTGAAATTTTTATAAATCTGTTTCTGCTGTCTCTTGTTTTTCCTAGTTGTTGCCTGGGGCTTCATTTCTTTCTTTAAAAATATTTATTGATTTTTAGAAAGAGAAGAAGGGAGAGAGACATCTATATGAAAGACTGACAAATCTCAAAGGGAAAGGGGGTGTGCCGAAGAGACTAATCAAAGATTTTATATGCATACTAGAGGCCCAGTGTACGAATTCGTGCACCAGTGGGGTCCCTCAGCCTGGCCTGCAGGATCAGGCCAAAATCAGCTCTCCAACATCCCCTGAGGGGTCCCAGATTGCGAGAGGTGCAGGCCAGGCCGAGGGACCCCACCCGTGCACAATCAGGGCCGGGGAGGGACCGTGGGAGGGCTCCGGAGCCTATCAGACCCGTCTTGCTCAGTCCCAATCAGCCAGACCCCAGCAGCAAGCTAACCTACCTGTTGGAGCATCTGCCCCCTGGTGGTCAGTGCACATCATAGCGAGCAGTTGAGCACCCTTAGCATATCATTAGCATATTATGCTTTGATTGGTTGAATGGCTGACCAGAGGACTAGACACTTAGCATATTAGGCTTTTATTATATAGGACTAGAGGCCCAGTGCACAAAAATTTGTGCACTCGGGGACAGGGGGTCCCTCAACCCGGCCTGTGCCCTTTTGCAGTCTGGGACCCCTCGGGGGTGACCACTTGCTGGCTTAGGCCTGCACCCCGGGGGATTGGGCCTAGGATGGCAATCAGACATCCCTCTGGCAGCCCGGCAGCCCTCGGGGGATGTCCACTTGCCAGCGGGGAGCAGACCTAAGCTGCAGTCAGACATCCTTAGCGCTGCTGAGGAGGCAGGAGAGGCTCCCACCACCACCGCTGTACTGGCAGCCGTCAGCCTGGCTTGTGGCTGAGCAGAGCTCCCCCCTGTGAGAGCGCACTGACCACCAGAGGGCAGCTCCTACATTGAGCATCTGCCCCCTGGTGATCAGTGTGTGTCATAGTGACCAGTCATTCCCAGTCTTTCTGCTGTTAGGGTCAGTTTGCATATTACCTTTTTACTATATTGGATAGAGGCCTGGTGCACTGGTGTGGGCCAGCTGGTTTGCTCGGAAGGGTGTCCCGGATCAGGGTGGGGGTCCCGCTTGGGTGCCTGGCCAGCCTGAGTGAGGGGCTGATGGCTGTTTGCAGCTGGTCACACCCCCTTCAGGGTGGGGGTCCCCACTGGGCAGCCTGGATGAGGGGCTGATGGCTGTTTGCAGCTGGTCACACCCCCTTCAGGGTGGGGGTCCCCACTGGGGTGCCTGGCCAGTCTGGGTGAGGGGCTGAGGGCCGTTTTCAGGCTGGCGGGCGACTGAAACTCCCAGCCTCTTTTTTTTTCTTTATTTTTTTTTCTGGGATTTATTTACCTTCTATAGCTGTCACTGGAGCTGAGAGCCGGCTCCAGCTCTGAGGCCGTGGCTGGCTGAAAGCAGGTATCTGGGTTTGTTTAGCTTCTATAATTGAAATTCTGTTGCCATCACTGGCGCTCTAAGCTCTGAGCCCGATGCTGGCAGAAAGCAGGTATCTGGGGTTTGTTTAGCTTCTATAATTGAAACATTGTTGCATCCGGAGCTCAGAGCTGGGCCGCGGCAGGCGGGGAACCTTGGCTTCCTCCATCACTGGAGCAAGCAAACCTCCTGCTCGTTTCAGCTGCATGGCTGCCGGCCGCCATCTTTGTTGGCAGTTAATTTGCATATCCTGCTGATTAGCCAATGGGAAGCGTAGCAGAGGTATGGTTAATTGCCATGTTTGTCTATTATTAGATAGGATAGGCATTGCCCATAGACACAGACAATAGCATGGTGAGGGCCTGGAGCTGTGTGAGAACCTGGTAGCTAAAGGCAATGGGGGTCCTTTGTAATACTCTCTATAATAAAGATAAGAAAACAAAGATTTTTAAATTAATTTTGAGAGAGAGAGGAAGGGGGAGAGAGAGAAACATCGATGTGAAAGTGAAACATCAATGGGCTGCCTCCTGCACACCTCCTACTGGGAATTGAACTGGCAATCTTTGGGTGCATGGGACGATGCCCAACCAATTGAGCCACACTGGCCAGGGCAGGGTTTCATTTATTTGTGCTTCATTTTTTTTTTTTACATCATTCTGCTTATTCTTGAAAAATTATTTGTGAAATTTCTTTGAGAGCTGGGATAAAGATGTGTTTCTCCAGAGAGAATATTTGCTTCTTCCAAATGCCTAGAGCAAGTATTTCAAACTCGTGGCCCATGGACCACATGCCTCATTTATTTGGCCCATGTTAGCCTTTGAGTTTGACGTGCTTGGCCTAGAGTACTAATCCAGTACTGGTTTAAACTACTGAATTTATGGCTAGCATTTTGTGTATTTGTTTTATTTATTTTGTTTGTTTGTCTCAACCACCCAGGCAATACTGATTTGAATTGAGCCAGCATTTCTCAGGGAAGCCCTGTCCCTTCATTGACAACTTTGCAGCTCCTTTAGGGTAGGGTCAGTTTTTCTTCTAGGAGTGTCTACTAGCCCTTCAGAAGCCCAGCTTGAAGTGGGAACAGTTTCCTTATTGAACTGGGTGGGCTTTTGTCTGACTTTTGCTTAGCACTAGGATGCACTAGAAATAGAAATAAAAGAGATTTGCAGGTACCCTTAGGGCAAATGTGACTTTGATGCTTCTTTTACTTGTCTTGTTTCTCATTTCCCTTAGATTTTACACTGGTTGATCCCTTTTATTTTAATCAAGTCTTTGATGGTTTTAATATCGTTTTGTCCTGTTTTCTAAGGGAAGGTGGTTGGTTCAAACATCGTAGCCTGCTCTATTTCCAGATATAGTTTTAAATACATTGGGGCCTTGACTTACGAGTGTCCCGACTAACGAGTTTTTCGAGATACGAGCCGTCTCTCAGCCGATTTTTTGCTTTGAGTTGCGATTTTTTGCTTTGAGTTGCGAGCTAAAATTCGGGTTACGAGCCAGCTTCAGATACCCCACCGCTAGTTGGCGCAGCGAACGTCACAGTGAACGCCACAACATCAGCCCAGCATCACATGTCTCACTCGTTCACAATTGATTTGACATACGAGTAATTTGAGTTACGAGCTCCGTCACGGAACGAATTAAACTCGTAAGTCAAGGCCCCACTGTATATCAGCTTTTGGCAAATACTTATTAAGTACATAATAGAATTATTAATTTGAATATTGTGGCTTTGGAGATACATTCACCCAACTAGTGAGAATATTGTTATGAATGGGTGTCACAAGTGTTCTGGACTTGAATTTAAACCATTGCATTTGGTGAGCTATGAGTGTTGGTCTTAACGAGGTGGACTCTACTCAGAGTTCCTTTTTCAGGATCATTTTGGTTATTTTATTTTATTTTCATTTTCTAAAATGAAAATGTTAAATAGCTTTTCCTGATAAAGGGATATATACATATTTTAAAAATCCAACAATTCAGAAGTGGTAAAATAGAAAGTCCCCTCCAAAAGCGCTATTATTAAAGAGTTTAGTGGCCATATATGTATATACACTAGAGGCCCGATGCATGAAATTTGTGCAAGGGGCTTGACCCTTGCAGCCCAGCTGCCTCATGGCCCCGCGGCCCCGCCCATTGGTCATTCCTGAAGGTCGTTCTGGAAGGTCGTTCCGCAGTCCGGTCTAATTAGCATATTAGCTCTTTATTATATAGCATGTATGTTCATGTGATAGATTTTCTTATTTTAGTTGTAATTAATTTATTTAACCAATATCCTATAAACATTTTATATTCTATAAGTAGTACTGTAATGAATGTCCTTGTATATACATATCTTTGTACTTACACATTTTTTTCCTTTTGATAAATTTCCGAAGTATAATTCCCAAGTCAAAGAATACGCTCACTTTTCTGGTTATTAGCAGTTTCAGAGTCTTAGTTTCTACATATCCTTCTAATACTGAATTTTGTCATTATAATCTTTGTCAGTGAGAAAAATGCTTTGTTGTAACTTGCATTTCTTAATTACTGATAGTAAACACTTTTTCATATATTTGATGGCCTTTGGATTTCTCTTTTAATGCTTGTCCAGGTCCCTTGTCTATTTATTTCTCAGAGTACTTGTTTTTTCTTACTGATGGGTAGGAGTACATTATTTATTAAAATTGTTAACTCATCATTTATATTGTAAATATTTTTTCCTGTTTGTAATTTTGTCTGTTAACTTTGTTTATGTTGACTTTCACCATACAGAAGTCAAAAAATTTGAAGTAGTTGAATTTATCAATGTCTTTTCCTTTATTACTTATTGTCTTTGTATTATTCTTAGATGTTCCTATATGGTTTGTATTTTTAATGTCATGTTTAAAATATCCTTCACCACTAGAAAGTCATAAAAGAATTTGTTTGTATGTTCTTATAAACTTTATATGATACTAGAGGCCTGGTGCATGAAATTCATGCACAGGTGGGGTCCCTAGGCCTGACCGGCAATCAGGGCCAGCCGGGGCCTTCTGGCTGCTGGCCAGGGCCTTCCTGCTGGCTCCCAGCCGCTGACTGGGGCCTGCCTTCCCCGGCCACCGGCCGGGGCCTTCCTTTTTTTGCACCGTCCCCTGGTGGTCAGTGCATGTCATAGCGAGCAATAGAACTCTTGGTCGAACTCCCGTGGGGACACTTTGCATATTAGCCTTTTATATACATCCCATATAATAAAAGCCTAATGTGCAAATCGACCATATGGTGGAACGACAGGTGGAATGATCGGTTGTTATGATGTGCACTGACCACCAGGGGGCAGATGCTCAATGCAGGAGCTGCCCCCAGCCTGCAGGCCCCAGGCCAGCCAAGGCGGGTGCCAGTGGGGGCCCCCATGATCGCCCCATCAGTCGCCCCGCAGAGGGAGGCCACTGGGCAGCGGCAGGGTGCGTGGCCAGTGCCAGCCTGGCCAAGGTGGGTGCATCAGGTGCCCCCCCCCCCCATCACCCTACCAGTCGCCCCACAGATCAGCCCTGATCGCCGGCCAGGTCTAGGGACCCTACCCATGCACGAATTTCATGCATCGAGCCTCTAATCTATATAATATAAACCTAAGCGACCGTTACAGCAGAACGACCTGTCGCTATGATGTGCACTGACCACCAGGGGGCAGATGCTCAACGCAGGAGCTGCCCCATGGTGGTCAGTGGAGGGCCGCTCAGCCAGAAGCCGGGCTCACTGCTGGTGAGCGCAGCTGCCACGTTGGGAGCCTCTCCTGACTCCACAGCAGCACTACCGAGTGGTGGCAGCAGGTGCAGCGGGCTGGGATGAGCACAAGCAGATGGGCGCCCGGCCCCAATTCAAGCTTCTTCCTCTCTGCCTGACGCTTGGCACACTGCTACATCCCCCGAGGGGTCCCGGACTGTGAGAGGGCGTAAACTGGGCTGAGGGACAACCTCCCCCCCCCCCCATGCACGAATTTCATGCACCAGGCCTCTAGTAGATAGATAAGGAAGCAACCTTCTTTTCCTTTTTTCTAATATCTGCAAATATCCTATAATCTTTTTAATAAGTTTCCACTAATTTGAAATATATTTTAATCACTAATTATATATTCATATTACATGGGTTGCTTTCTGAATTTTCTGTATTATACTGATTTAGTTAATGTTGCTTTGTATATGTTTTAATAGTCAAATTTCCCAGATATTCCGTATTAAAAATTATACGGCTAATTTTGATTATTTTTCTAAGTGAACCTCAGAATTCATTTGTGAAGTTCCACAAAAATCACCTCCCTAAAAGAGAGTAAGAAGGAACCCAGATGATAATTATACCATCACCACACTCTCTTGTGAAATAGGAAAAGAAAAACAAAACTAAAAAGAAAGAAAAAGCCCTAAGCATTGGTTTTTAGAGGAATTTGACATCTGTAAAATTTGAATCCAGAAGCATAATATTGCAATTTCATTTAGGTAAAATCTTCTGTATTTGTCAGTGAAGCTCTAGTTTTTCCTTTTTAAAAAAAAAATGTATATATATATTTAAAAAATATTTTTATTGATTTCAGAGAGGAAGGAAGAGGGAGAGATAGAAACATCAGTGATGAGAGAGAATCATTGATTGGCTGCTTCCTGCATGCCCCACACTGGGGCTTGAGTCCGCAACCCAGGCATGTCACTGGGATCAAACTGTGACCTCCTGATTTATAGGTCTATGCTCAACCACTGAGCCACACCACCCGGGCTCTAGTTTTTCTTTATGTATAATCTGCATAAATTTTAAGTCTGCTTTTTCTTCCATTACATATTCTGATTGTAATCAATTGTTGTTGGTGTATGGGAAAGGTATTGATTTTTGTCTATTTATTTTATATATGACCATTTTTCTGAACTCTTATTTTGTTTTTCAGTTGGTTTGCTTGGTTTCCTTTGTGAATAGTTATATCATCCAAAAATGATACTTTTTAATGATGCTTTACTATTTTCCAGTATTTTTACCTCATTTTTCCTTATCACATTGACCAAAACTTTTATAAAAATGTTGAATGATTGTGATATTAATATGTTAATTCCATGTAATTTCTAACATTAATGATAGTGTTTCTACTATAGGACCATTAAGTTTATGTATGTTAATTTCTAAAAAAATACTTCATTATACGAAAGATGGATACTTATAGTTTTTTTTAAATATATTTTTATTTATTTCAAAGAGGAAGGGGGAGGGAGAGAGATAGAAACATCAATGATGAGAGAGAATCATTGATTGGCTGCCTTCTGCACACCCCATACTGGGCATTGAGCCTGCAACCTGGACATGTGCCCTGACCGGGAATCGAACTGTGAACTCCTGGTTCATAAGTTGATGCTCAATCATTGAGCCACCAGGTCTTTTTTTTTTTTAGGAGTTGCCCAATAATGTGGACTTTTTTTGCGGGGTCATCTATAAAGGGACGAATCTTGATTCCTCTCCTTCTGACAGTAATGTATTGAATTACATTAGTGGATTTGCTAATAATGAACCATACTTAACATTTCTAGAATAAATCATACATAATTGTGGTATGTTATTCTTTTAGTGTAGTATGGAGCTTGTTTTGCTTATATTTATTTCAGCTGTTTTTTGCATCTAAGTATAGTGTGCTGAGAATAGGATTAAGAGTGAAATAAGCTCTACCTATAAAGTAGGGAACAAATATCTTAATCTTCATTTACCTACAGGATAGAAATAACATTTCCTTTGTAGGACTGAGGGTATTATGAGGTTGATTTATTGAACTCTACAGAGTAACTTGCCAATTCAGAGTTGAGTAAATATAGAACCATTAAAATGTAGTTTTGCTTAATTTGAGTAAGATATTAATTCAGGTTGATAGCTAGGTTATAATCCAATAATGTTATTATGCTCTCCGTATTTGTTTTCAGAGGTATTTGGTTTTTTAAAATCATTATTATATTCAGTAACTGTTTTAATTGTTGCATGTTTTGGCAATATCAGATTTTCTTTCTCATGTAATTTGTGTGTTTTTTAATGTTTTCCAGCGACGAGTAGAACAGCCCCTCTATGGTTTAGATGGCAGCGCTGCAAAGGAGGTATCGGAGGAGCAGTCTGCTCTGCCAACCCTGATGTCAGTAATGCTAGCAAAACCTCGGCTCGACACAGAGCAGCTGGCACAGAGGGGAGCTGGCCTCTGCTTCACTTTTGTTTCAGTGAGTACTGAGCCTGAGTTTATGCAGACCCTTGTTGTCCTGGAGCTCCGTGATGAAGTTAGAATAACTATTTGGTAGAGAGAGGATGACCTTTTTAACTGTCACTTCTAGAGGTAGTGGTGAGCTTCTTCTCAGTCTCCCTGGGTTCACAGGGCTGAGAGAAAAACTGTTTTGTTAATGTCTGAACACACTGTGGGGAGAAAAATGCGATCTTAGGTTGACAAAGTAAAGAAAATATAGATAAAATTCCATAACAACCAAAGAACTTATAACAAGTAAAATTTCCAAACTGCAGCCATCACTTATTTAAAGCAATATTCAAGTCAGTAAAATTGTAGCATGTAGTCAGGGGTTCCGTAGCATGCTTACAAGCTGTTTCACCTCTGGTATTTGGGTGACCGACATGCTTGCCTTCTCTCAACTCTTCTGAGTGTTGTTATGTTTACTTTTTCCAGGAATATTTATCTGTTTGCTCTTTTCAGCTTGCTTCTTTCTCCTTCCTTGAAGAACAAGAACTTGAAAGTTTGACCTATTTGCCAAATTATAATACAATTTGACTCAGAAAGTTCTACTTTCTTGGTTTCTGTGACCTACCAAGTGTTTGTGACCAAGGATGTATAAAGCAAGAGAAAGCTCCATTGCCCCATGCTTCCATGTTTAGGGACAATTTTCAGAGCTGAAGTCACCGTTTGATAAAATTTGTGTTCCTCTTATTGGTTCATTCTTTCCAGTTATAATCTAAGTTTCTTCTTCTTCTCTTTTTTTGTTAATCCTCACCCAAGGATATTTTTTCCATTGATTTTTAGAGACAGAGGAAGGGAGGGAGGGAGAGAGAGAGATGGGAACATCAATGTGAGAGAGACACATCTCTCTCTCCCTTTCTCTCGAAAATCAGTAAACATATCATTGGGTGAGGATTTAAAAAAAAGGAAAAATAAATATATAAAGTATCAGAAAAATTCACATGTGGAAAACACTACATTATCTAATCCTCACAATACAGTATTTCCTAATTATGTCTGTGACGAGTTGTACTGTGTTGTTAGGTGCCATTTTGTTTATAAAAGGAATTTTGGTATAATAATGATTGTATATTCCTGAATAGTTGAATAATATTAAATCCTAAATTAGCTTTCTAAATTTAAAAATGCCTTAGAAGCCCTAGCTGGTTTTGCTCAGTGGATAGAACGTCATCCTGCAGACTGAAGGGTCCCGGGTTTGATTCCAGTCAAGGGCATGTGTCTGGGTTGCGGGCTCGATGCCCAGTGGGGAGTGTGCAGGAGGCAGCTGATCAATGATTCACTCTCATCATTGATGTTTCTCTCTCTCTCTCTCCTTCTCCCTTCCTCTCTGAAATCAATAAAAATATTTTAAAAATAAAAATAAATAAATAAAAATGCTTTAGAAATGCCCTGTAAATTGTGTATAAAAGTCACTCATCCCGGCTGGCATGGCTGAGTGATTGAACATTGACCTATGAACCAGGAGGTCACGGTCAATTCCCAGTCAGGGCACGTGCCTAGGTTGTGGGCTCGATCCCCAGTGTGGGGCATGCGGGAGGCAGCTGGTCAGTGATTCTCTCTCATCATTGATGGTTCTGTCTCTCCCTTTCCCTTCCTCTCTGAAATAAATAAAAATATATATTTTTAAAAAGTCACTGTCAGCAAGTATTATTATTAGAAATTAACTTGGATTTTGGGCCAGTGTGTGTTTATGGATAATGTTTGGGGATTTAGGGGACTACAGTAGTCCCCCCCTTAACTGTTCCAGGACCCCCAGTAGATTCCTAAAACTACAGATGGTATCAATAGTACCTATACATACCTACCTTTTCATATACAGGAAACACTTGGTGGCACATCTGCATCTCGAGTGTCACTATTTGTGCTCTTTTAAGCCATTATTAAGTAAGGTAAGGTTACTTGAATACAAGCACTGTAGTACTTTGACAGTCAGATGGCTACTGAGTGACTAATGGTTCATAGTACATACAGTATGGATACGCTGGACAAAAGGATAATTCACGTCCTGAGCGGGACAGCACATGATTTCCTCACATCACTCAGAACAGAGTGCAATTTCAAACTTATGAATTGTTTATTTCTGAAATTTCCATTTAATATTTTCAGACCATGGTTGACCACAGGTAACTGAAACTGTGGATAAGGGGTACTACTGTATTCTGAATAGTAGTTCCCAGTCCTTTCTGCCTGGAGTCACTAGCATCCCCTTGCTTCATCACCAGCCTTTTCTGACAAAAGCATATTTAAATACAAGTGAAAGGGGCCTGTTATAACAGGAATAACTTTTAATTTACATATTTTAAAAAATTCTTTTATAAGCATTTGCTTTTTAAAAAAATATATCTTTATTGATTTCAGAGAGGAAAGGAAAAGGAGAGAGATAGAAACATCAATGATGAGAGTGAATCATTGATCGGTTGCCTTCTGCATACCCCCTACTGGGGGTTGAGCCTTCAACCTGGGCATGTGCCCTTGACCGGAATCGAACCTGGACCCTTCAGTCCTCAGGCTGACGCTCTATCCACTGAGCCAAACCAGCTAAGGCAGCATTTGATATTTTAAACTATTTCTAGGAACATGGTCCAAGCCATCATGTCTGGCTCTTGCTTCTCATTTGAATTGTTTTACTTTCTTCTTGGCTACATGGCCCTGACTTCTGCCTTTCATCAGAGTTCATTTTATATAGAGTTAATCATTTGCATTCATACAAATGTTTGTGGAGGAAAATGCAAAACTTTCTTGTGATTGGTAATATACCTTTATTACAGGCTCAGCAAAATAGTCCCTCTTCTACAGGATCTGGTAACACAGAGCATTCCTGCAGCTCCCAGAAACAGATCTCCATCCAGCACAGACAGACCCAGGTAGGTTGGCGATAGGTAAACAGAGGAGAAAAGGATCTGCTTAAGAAGAAATGCTGACCACATATAAAGTCTATGAGTCCTCTCTTTGTCTTCCCTTTAATTCTCTAACTTTACCTCATTATTTTTATTATTCTATTTAGAACTTACATTATGAGTACTTAAAGTCTTTTGGAAGGTGCTTTAACCTTTTGAGGTGTTTCTTTTCCTTTCTGGTACGTTGCAGCAGAAGCGCTTGTTTTATAGCAAGCTGTTGAGAACAGAGCACTCATTTGGAGACCTTTAGGCCTGAGTTCAAATTCTGTCTTTACACCTTACATTATATTTTTAGTCCTCAATTTTCTTGAGTACAAATCATCTGTATAATGTGGTTGATTCTAATTATCTCAAACAATATATACAAAATGCTTATTAGGACAGTGCTCACAGTAGTCGTCAATGAATGTTAATTTACTACTTTATGAAAGGAGTTAATTTATTCCGTGTACCTGTTCATTTGGCAAGACCTAGATAAACTTCTTTAACATGTGGCACACCAACATACTTTTCTCCTTAAACAGTCTTCAGAAACTTTTTAAGTTAGAATGTTGTGAACAATCAAAGATATTATTTGCAAAGGGTAGTGGATATATGTCCTCTACTTTGTAATATTGAGCTAGCCAAATAGTATACCAGGTTTTCTTGGCACTGTGCTGCCTTCAAGTCAGGGCAGGATGCTTGACAATCTAGGAGCATTTCTAAAGTCTCAAGCTATGCAACCTTCAGGAGCAGACTTTAATTTTATTTGAATTACCAGCCTTTGGGCAATTGAAAGATAGTTGAATATTCCAATAACTTTGATCTCTCGCCTTCTAATTGTTCATTATTTCCACTAGGTGGCGTGCTTGGGTCATGTCTTCTCTCAGTTTCATTTCTAAAGTAGTATGTTTCTCTATTGTTCAATGCACAGAGATCTTGAGAATTCATACATTTAATTCCAGTGTTAATATGTTTTTGAGGTGCAGGTATAACAGAATATAAAACTTAAAGAATGGGATGAAGAAAGGAGATTCAGTTTCTTGAGCCATGTGATTCTTGGCTATTTGTTAGCAAGTGCCTTTTCCCCCCAGAAAAGTAATGAGAAAATGAGTGACGGCACGCAGTATTTTGAGACTAATTCTAAATTTTGTTTTGTCTCTATAGTCTGACCTCACAATAGAAAAAATATCTGCACTAGAAAACAGTAAGAATTCTGACTTAGAGAAGAAGGAGGGAAGAATAGATGATTTGTTAAGAGTAAGTATTAAAATGTGCTAGGAGATTTTATAAGCACTGATTGATGTTATGTGTATTTGGCATATGTGCATATCATAGAGATAATTACTATAGCCAAATAACAGAGTTAAATAATCATATGGATATTTGCCTTTAATTCAAGGGAATCAGAGTAGCAAGCAGGATCAAACCTACATTCTAAGCACTGTAAATGCCTTTAAATTGGAAATCTTATATTGTAGAATTTTAATATTCTTTTATTATTGTTATTTTAGAGAGAAAAAGGAAGGGGGAGGGGAGGAGAGGGGGACATCAATTTGTTGTCCCACTTATATATGCATTGGTGGGTTGATTCTTGTATGTGTCCTGACCAGAGATAAAACCTGCAACCTTGGTGTATGGAGTCAACGCTCTAACCAATAAAGCAACCCAGCCAGGGCCTTAGTATTCTTGAATTTTAAAACTATTTCACAGCCTTGGTTTTTTTATTTTGTATCTTTTATAATCTATTCATCTAAAGTTTTTTGTACTTAAAAGAAAAATTTCAAAAATAGCTAATCTGGAATTTAAAAGATACCACTAGAAAATATACCAGGATATTTTAAATACGTATTTTTAATATGCAATTTGGTATATTGACAGATCCATGCTTAAAATTTTTAAAATGTTTTTATTGTTGTTATGAAAGTAATATCTGCTCTTTTTTAAAAAAAATTCAGCGAATGCTGAAAAATATGGCATTCAAGATAAAACATTTGATACATTTCCTTTAGTAATTTTGAGCCTTTTGTAGTATTTATATAAATGCATATATACATAAATATTGCTGATTTATAAATAAAATTGACTAACATTTTCTCTTCTCTAGTGATTTAGAAGGGGTAGGTTTGATCCTTATTTATACTAATGTGGTGGTTTTCAAACTGGCTCCACGAGGCCCTGTAGGTTCTGTAGAAGAACCACGAGGGCTCCCATGACACAGCTGAGTAGGGGTCTGCTGCCTTGCACTTCACTTTTGATAATGTGGTCCATAGAACTCATAGAGGAACTAATGGGAAGAAATTATACTTATGGGGAGAGCGGACAGTTGGAGATGGGAGCTTTTGTATTCTGGTCACTTTAAAATGAAGCCTGAAAAGTCTTAAAAATTGAGTTTTCTCTAATATCCTCCATGTGTGCTTTTTAATGTTTCAGAAACACTTATTTTATTTGATTGGGAAATATCAGATTTTTTTTTTCATAATTCCAGCAAGTTGTTATAAAGTAGCATTTATTTACCGAAAGAGTGGAGATCTTTCCTTTAACACCAGGATAAATTCAGGAGTTTCAAGTCAAAATTGATCTTGGGTTAGTGGTTCTTTCCTTCTCTGTTATTGTAGGAGGCTTGAATTTTTCAAAGTATTTATCCCATCCTTCTGGCCACAGCTAAATTAACTGTGTATTTACATTCTGGCATTCTTGAACCAGGACCTTGTATTCAGCTAGTTAGTTCTATCTTATGTGGGCATGGGTGTGCCTGGCTTTTCTGGTAAGAAACACTATGTACATTCATGTCTCCCTTTCTTTGGAAACAAGAATTTAAAAACAAAGAACAATTGAACTTAAAGAACTATATGTGTGTTTTTTTAATTCTGTAATTTTTTTGTAAATGTTTAATCACTCTTTATAAGTATTTAATCCATAAGTGCTGTAAAGTGTTTAATCATGCTTTTTATGTATTTTAAGCATCTCATATTTCATAGGGTTTTTTTCCCTTTCGTCTTGTGATAATTGAGGCATATGTGATGTACTAGATTTAGCTAGCTGTAACTAGCTTTTGGGAGGAGTAAAATATGATCAGTAGAAAAACAAGCTCACTTTTAGTAACAGAATTCATCTTTAATAAATAGATAAGTTTATTAAGAGAGAATAAAGAATTTAACATTTTTTTAAGACCTGTTCGATCCTTAATTTTGCTTTTGATTTAAGAACAAAAAGTGGAAAGAGTGGAGATCTTTCCTTTAACACCAGGATAAATTCTCTGATTCTCTGACATCCCTAGAAACTTCTTTTGTATTAATCGTTCTTCCTTGGAGGTAAAATGTTGTTTTCCATTGAAGGCCAACTGTGATTTGAGACGGCAGATTGATGAACAGCAAAAGATGCTAGAGAAATACAAAGAACGATTAAATCGATGTGTGACAATGAGCAAGAAACTCCTTATAGAAAAGGTGAGTGTGAAAGGCAGCCAGGATACTACGTATCCCAAGGTGCTCAGTGTGTGTCATTGTTGTGGGTCCTTACTCCTTACCTGGGATGAAAATATTTCAAACTAGGGCTTTTTAGGAAAAGACTTATTGTTTGATAATTAAAATTCTTTCTTGTTTGGATACGTGAACCAAGCATCCGGAGTTATAATTTGGGACATTCCTTCTGCTTTTTGGTTTTGCATTGCTTTGCGTGTGATGTTGATTGGACAGAAACAGCTTGCCCTTGTAGAGTTTATTTGAGGTGTTGATTCCCTAAATTCTTTTATTTATTTAAATTTTAATTTATTGATTAGAGAGAGGAGGAGGGAGAAGGGGGGTAGAGAGAGAGAGAGAGAGAGAGAGAGAGAGAGAGAGATTTGTTGTTCCACCTATCCATGCACTCATTAGTTGATTCTTGTATGTACCCTGATCGGGGATTGAACCCACAACCTTGGCATATCAGGACAATGCTGTAGCTGAGCTTACCCGGTTGGGCCTTAATTCTTATTTTTATCTGTTGAAGTGTGGATTCTATTACAAACATTTAACAATAGTTATGTTTCCATTTCAGAGATGGTATTTGGAGTAATGTACATATATAATAATGTTATAATTAAGTGTTTTGTGCTGTAAAATAATTATGTTGGTATATCCTTGTATGTGATTAATTGCAACTTGCTTTTAATAGTTATTAGTAACTTCTTTTTGAAAGTTTTTTTTTATTACATTCCCAGTACTTATTTATCTTACATTGAAAGCTTTAAGATGGCAGAACTTACTAATGAAATTATTACAAGGTACAGGTTTGAGGCAACGTGGTTACTTGTGCTTAAAATCTTTGGGATGTTGTTAAAATGACAGGGAGCAGTGATAAAAGTGAAGTGATTATGCTGATGTCAAAGATACTGGGAAATTTTGCTTCATCTTTTATTTTTTTATTACTTTTAATCCTTACCCGACGATATTTTTTCCATTGATTTCTAGAGAGAGTGGAAGGGAGGGAGGAGAGGGAGAGAGAGAGAAACATTGACATGAGAAAGAAACATGGATTGGTTGCCTCCTGCACGCCCCCCTACCAGGGTTGGGGAAACCTATAACAATGGTACATGACTTTGACTGGAAATCGAACCTGAGACTCTTTGGTCTGTGAGCCGATACTCTAATCACTGAGCAAAACCAGCCAGGACTGCTTCATCTTTTAATTTACTAATTTTATAATAAGGAAACCGCTTTTTTTCCATTTTTATGATAAGGTAGATGATAGAGAATTTATTTAAAGTTTTAGCTTACTTCCTAAGGTCAATGTAAATTTAGTCTGTTGTACTAAACTTTGCACAGTATAGTACAAAAAATAAACATAATGCTATATATGAGTTCTCATAGGAAAATGAAATTATTTTCTATTTGTTCTTCTAAGTCAAAACAAGAGAAGATGGCATGTAGAGATAAGAGCATGCAAGACCGCTTGAGATTGGGCCACTTTACCACTGTCCGACACGGGGCCTCTTTTACTGAACAATGGACAGATGGTTATGCTTTCCAGAACCTTATCAAGTAAGTTAATTTGTGATGATTAAATTGAGAATTGACAACTTGGTTTGTATTTTTTAAGTTTTCTGTAATTGTAGTCATTAATAATTCTAGTAGTTAGTGATAGTCATCTTCTCAGTCAGTTTCAGCCATCACATGTGTTAAAAAATGTAGGGAAAATCCTGAGAAAATTAAACAAGTGATCAAAGGAATCAAAACGAGTTTTACATTAAAGCTTAAAAAAATTAAAATTGCCAGAAATTTGAAACAAGGTGTTGCCAGGAGCGTACTCCCTCTGAAGACTCTAGAGAGGATCCTTCTTTGGCATTTTGTAGCTTCTCCCTTGGGTAGTGCATTTCACAGTTCCCAGTAGATATCTATAATAATAAAAGCATAATATGCTAATTAGACTGGACATCCTTCCGGACGACCTTCCAGACAAAGCTGGGGCTGCGAGGGAAGCCTGGGTGCCGGAGGGAAGCCGGTGCTGGCAGCTGGGGGAAGGAAGGCCTACTTTAAAAAAAAAAAAAATTCTTTATTGATTTCAGAGAGGGAAGGGAGAGAGAGAGAGAGAGAGAGAGAGAGAGAGAGAGAGAGAGAAAGAAAGAAACATCAATGATGAGAGAGAAGCATTGATCAGCTGAGAGAGAGAGAGAGAGAGAGAGAGAGAAAGAAACATCAATGATGAGAGAGAATCATTGATCAGCTGCCTCCTGCACGCTCCCTACTGGGGATCGAGCCCACAACCCGGACATGTGCCCTTGGCCAGAATCGAACCTGGGACCCTTCAGTCTGCAGGCCAACACTCTATCCACTGAGCCAAACAGGCAAGGGCGGAAGGCCTACTCTTGCATGAATTTTGTGCATTGGGCCTCTAGTAGAACATAAGAAATCCTGGGAATCTTTAAAAATTTGTATCTGGTATATTTAGGTGCTATCTATAGAGCACTGCTTAAAAATTTTTTGGTGAAAATGTGTATTGTTCTTTACTGCCTCCTGCTTGTTTATATGTAATATGGTTGGAGTCTGAAATAACAGTTTTGTTGTTGAAGGTGCCTGTATTCTTTTCTTTGGGCTACTGTAACAAAATACCATAAACTGGGTGGTTCAAAACAAATTTATTCTCACAGTTCAGGAGGGCAAACTTTTTTTTGTAGAATGACAGAATCTGTTGGGATTTTTTTTTACCAATTCTCAAATGAAATTTCTTCTACCCTCTGAAGCCTCTAGGGAGGATCCTTCTTTGGTGTTCTGTGGCTTGTGGCAGCATAGCTACTTCAATCTCTGCCTCCATCTTCACATTCTGTTCCCCCATGTGTCTCTGTGTCTTCTCTTCTCTTCTTGTAAAAACAGCAGTCATATTGGAATTAGGGCCCACCCTACTCCACTATGACCTCATTTTAACTAAATACATCTCCAATGACTCTATTTACAAAGGTCATAATCTGAGGTACTGGGGGTGAGGACTTTCACATATATTTTATATGACACAGTTCAGCCCATAGTGGTGCCAAAGACTGATTATCTTGTTTTCTTTTATAGGCAATGGCTTTTGAAATAGGGTTATTTAGATTTGAGTGAGATGGATTTATTAGGTCATCAATACTTCGTAAAAGATGGTGGAAAACACTCTTTCCATGGGTGATGAAGATCGAACACTCTAAAATTGATGGCATGCAAGAAATATTTAAGGCTCAACTGTATAAAGGCATTGTCATATGTGTTGGAAGTAGAAGGATTGATAAGACATGGTTCTTGTTCTAAGAGAATTTATAGTTTATTGACATAATCCAGACTTTGTACTCTCAAAATAAATCGTAATGAGTATCACTGATAGACTATCTTTAGATAACTTTTATTTGTAAGTATAAATAGGTAAGTAGTTTTAAGAACATCATGAATTAATGTAGGAATCCTTATTATATGTAACACTAGTGGCCTGGTGCACAAAATTCGGGCGGGGATGGGAGGGGGATCCCCTAGCCTGGCCTGTGCCCTGTGATCCATTGCCCCAAAGAGGTAGGCCCCACCCATCCATCCGGGGCTCCTAGATGGATTGCCCCAAAGAGGTAGGCTGGAGCTGGGGGAGGCCTGCGGACTGCCGTTGCAGGCGCACAGAGGCCCCCGCCGCAGCCCTGCCCCCAGGCCGGACCGCTGCAGAGGCCTGCAGACCTCCATGGACCTGCCCCCAGGCCAGGCCCACAGTGGAGGGGCCTCTCTGCTGCGGCCCCGCTTCTGTTGTTACTGTGACGGCGTCCCAACCAATTTGTATATTACCCTATTATTAGTATAGATCTCTGCTACATCAATTTTCATGTCAAGGCAAGCTCTCTTATTCTTATTTTGTACAGTTTAAGATGCTCCAAAGATGTCATGGCATCAGTATGCTACCCTTTGTTTATGGTTTATATATATGGTGACTGTGGGGCTGGTAATCTGTGGAGGTTGAGTGATTCTCCCACTATAGTTGATAGTTTAAATTAGATATTGTCTGGTTATCTCCAGAAAGTTCAGAGTACCTTGTACTCATGGCCCCTGAAAGGGTAGAAATGAGCTAAAGGTGTATTTTTACCAATTTTTTTATTAGGAAACTCATGTTCAGAGAAGGTAAATTATTTCCCTTAAGGATATTCATTGAGTCAGAAGGAAGACTGTGATTTTACCTAAAGATTCTGTGTCTTAATCCAGAAATTTTTTAAACCACAAATTATTTTATACATATATTTTGGAAGGGGAAGCATACCTCCAATGATAGTTAAAAGATTTTTTTCAGACAAGCAGAAAACTCTTTAATTAAAATGTCAATTCTGCTGTTAAATTGATATCTAATCAGTGATCCAGCAAAGGAATTATATTATCAGATGGTTAGTTACTTTCAGTGCTCAGATTAGTTTAACCTTGTTTAAAGTATTGCCCTCCCTGGAGCATAGTCTTTTTTTTTCTGGTTGCCATTCTTCCAAGAATGGAAATAATCATAACTAGTGTCTTAAAGCAGACTCTTTCTAAATAAATATACTGAATCTGGAAAAGTTGTATAGGGACTGACAACTGCTGTGTTCGGGGAAGAGGGTAGAAGAGATTTCATTTGAGAACAGGTTAAAAAATAGATTGTCATTCTACAAAATGAAGATTGGATAAAAAAAGAGATGGGGAAAGCATATCTAGCATTTGACTGTCAACTATGACAGGTAATTTAAAGAGTTTCGTCTGTTAACTAATCCCAAATCTTGGTATATTTTTACATATCAAGTCTATAAACCTTAATATTTGTTAGGTGGTGGGACACATAAGAGAAGTGATTTTCTTATATTGGTATTTTTATTGACTTTTAATTTGTAAACTTGTTTAGAAAAATTAGACATCTTATTAGGAAATAGTCTAATGATGTTAGATGTCTGGAATCTTTATATATGTTTTTTATTCATTTAATGTACCATATCTGAGGGAGTTTTTACTAGTTACAAGGCTTTATTGTGCTTTTTCTGAAGGTACTTAGTATAGGTTTCACTATATCAGTGAGTGGGAATGACTTAGAGCTGTTTTCTTAACTTTTAAAAAGGTATCAGAAAATTCTTTTTAGTCAGAAAATGAGGTCACAGTAGAAATTTGATAATTTTCCTTCCTGCCCACTTTTCTACTCTGAAAATAATCATAACTAGTGTCTTAAAGCAGACTCTTTCTAAATAAATCTTTCTACTATCAATTATTTGGCTCTTTGAAACAGAAGTTAAAATCAAATCTCTACTTGATTTAAAGGGGGTTATTTTCTGAAATGTATTAAATATGCAGGTGACAAAGATATTTGTGTGTGTTCTCTAGCCATGTTAATTTTTTTTTTTACCTTCTTTCTCTGTGCCTCATCTTTTATATCTCTAGGCAGCAGGAAAGGATAAATTCACAGAGGGAAGAAATTGAAAGACAGCGGAAAATGTTAGCAAAGCGGAAACCTCCTGCCATGGGACAGGCCCCTCCAGCAACCAATGAGCAGAAACAGCGGAAAAGCAAGACCAACGGAGCTGAAAATGAAACGTATGTTCTTTATTGATATGAGATACCACTCTCTCCCCTAAAACACAAAACTATTGAATGCCACTGGAAAAAATTGGTAAATTATGGAGATTTCTAGACCTTAAGCTTTGTTTTTAGCTACATTAATGGATCTGCTCAAGTCAAATAAAGGTAACTAATATTTTTAGCTTGATCTTATTTAGGAAGGTTTGAGTGAGAGGGAAAAGTAATGTCACTTAACTTGACATCATGATCTTTGGCCACTGTTATAACAAACTAGGGACCCGGTGCACGAAAATTCATGCACTGGTGGGGTGGTTCCTTCAGCCCAACCTGCACCCTCTCCAATTTGAGAGCCCTCAGGAGAGCCCTCTCCAATCCAGGAATTTCTGTCTGTCTGTGCAATCATATGAGCGAATTGTCTGAGACCCTCAACCCAGTTTGGTTTGTTGCTCACAGAATAATAGAGGCATTTTTTTTTTCTTTGCTTCATTGGTGGAGATTTCCTGGAAGTTTTAGGATATCTTCCCTTTAATTTTTCCTAGACACTCTGATTTTACTTATGTCTCTCACCTTTGCTTTCCCTCCATCCCCCACCGCAACAGTAACTTGTTCCAGGTTCACTTTGCTCTAGTGTCTAGGACAGTGGTTCTCAACCTTCCTAATGCCATGACCCTTTAATACAGTTCCTCATGTTGTGGTGACCCCCAACTTCATTATTACAAATTGAACATAATTAAAGCATAGTGATTAATCACAAAAACAATATGTAATTATATATGTGTTTTCCGATGGTCTTAGGCAACCCCTGTGAAAGGGTCGTTCGACCCCCAAAGGGGTCGCGACCCACAGGTTGGGAACCGCTGGTCTAGGAGATCCATCTGCCACCAGAACTACGATTCCCAGCATTCCTGGTGCTCCCCACACTCTGGGCTTCCGCTTCAGGTCCTGGGGCTGCCACCAGAACTACTATTCCCAGAATTCCTGGTGTTCCCCACACTCTTGGTTTTCCCTTCCTGCTCTGTCTCCGTCCCACGGCTCCCACTCTGCCAAGTCCTCCAAGCTGTCAGCTCTCCCTCTCTGCTCTCCGTCTGGCGGCTTGGGGAGTCAAGTTCCCCAAGCCGCTCCACTCTCTGCCGGCTCTCCCGCTCTGCTCTCCGCCCAGTGGCTTGGAGGGAGCCATGTCCCCCCAAGCCTTGGGCTCTCCTGCTCTGCTCTCCACCTGGCGCCTGTGTATGCAAATTAACCCACCATCTTTGCCAGGTTAATTTGCATACTCACTCTTGATTGGCTGATGAGCGTAGCAGAGGGACAGTCAATTTACATGTTTCTCTTTTATTATATAGGATGTGATGTTGTGGTATTCAAAGGATATAATTGCTTATGTGTGGTTGGCTTTAGGTTGGTATCATCTTATGGGGATTACCTGGCTACTATTTCAGACTGAAGAATGCACAACTGAAAAATGGTCTTTATTGTCTAAAGAGCACTTGGGGTTTTTTTTGTGTGTGTTTTTTTTTGTGGGGGGGAGGGTTTGTTTTGTGTTTAAAGAGCACTTGTTAACAGCCACAAACTTAGGAATAAGCTCAGAAAAAATAGGTATTATTTTAGGAAAAGGACATTTTCCCAATAAACTAAATCTTGGTATCACAGTATTTTCTTGTTCTGGGGTACCTAAGGAAAACACCAGTATCTTAAATTGCATCTCTTTTTCACTGCCAATCAACAATTAGTACATAGGAGGGGTAGGATATCCTCAGCACAGATATCTTCCTTGTTCACCCCCATCTCATGTCAGAGTTCCCTCTTTGATCATTGAATTTTTTTTTTAAATATGTATTTTATTGATTTTTTACAGAAAGGAAGGGAGAGGAATAGAGAGTTAGAAACATCAATGGGAAACACCAATCAGCTGCCTCCTGCACACCCCCCACTGGGGATGTGCCCGCAACCAAGGTACAGCCCTTGACCGGAATCGAACCTGGGACCCTGCAGTCCTCAGGCCGACGCTCTATCCACTGAGCCAAACCGGTCAGGGCAGATCATTGAATTCTTAAACCCTAACAGAATCTTCCTCTGGGACAGGAGTTGACAAACTTTTTCTTTAATGGGCCAGATAGTAAATATTTTAGGCTTTGCAAGCTAGAGATTTTCTGTTGCAAATACTCAACAGAGTAGCCTAAAAGCAGCCCTAGATAATACGCAAATGAATAGGTGTGGCTGTGTTCCAATAACACTTTATTTACAAAAAGAAACTGTGAACTGAATGGCCCGCTGGCTGTATATAGTTTGCCAACTGGACAGGAACTACCAAATAGTTAGAATTTGCGTGGGAAATAAAATCTATATATTACTTACCTATTTAAAATATTTCTTATGCTTACCCTGAAGACATTTAAGTCATCAACTGTTGTTAAGAGGCTTTCAAATTAAAAAGGAAAACCAAAGCTCTACAGATAATAGTGTAGGCAATACATATCTAAAGAATTGATGGTAGCCATAAAGTTGGTTTCTGAATTGGAGATTTGAAGTTTTAAAAATATATTTTTTTTTATAGAATCAGTCATTGCTGTTGTTGTAATCAGTGTACTTATAGTGGCTACATTGGTTTTTCAGAGGGAAAAGAATTTTTGTAAAGCTGTCATTGTTGAAAATAAGTTTCAGGTCTAAAGATAGCCACAAATAGCATATAATAATATTGTATGATTTATTAATTGGTATGTCTTTTGCCTTTTACAAAAACATACTAACCCATAAACGCCCTCAAGTATAATACTTGTATTACACCATTGTTAAAAGTCCATGACATTCCAGAAATGTATCTTAAATCCAGTGAGAAAGATTGCTTAACAGCAATCCTCACCCCATACATACCTGATATATTGGGGAGCGTTTCCTTTGACATTCATTTAGTAAGTCTATGTTAAGTGCTTATTATATACTCAGCTCAGGTCTGGACACTGGGGATACAGAGCTAAAGGATACAGCCCCAGCCATAGCAGTTCAGTTTATTTAAGGAAAATGAACAGATGAATAAGTTAATGATTACATTAAGTATAGTTATAAAAATATGCATAATGAATAAGCTTGGAAAACATCTTCACTCTTATAGCTCTGAATATTTTAAAACTAAAACTAAAAAATATTTCCTTTAAAAAAATCAAAATTTAAGGGCCCAAATTTGAAAGATTCTCCAGGCAAATATTGTACACATTAATGTGATGATTGTCTTCTTTCGTGTATTTATTTTGTGAAGGGACTCTTCCTCCAATATACCTTGAAAATTATTTAACTCTAATGCATAAAGCCATTGGGTTAGGAGTATAAAGAAAGCATAGGCAAAAAAAAAAAAAAAAAAGGAGAAGAAGAAGAAGAAGAAAAAGAAGAAGGTGGCGGCATAGGTTATTTCCTTTCCATAGAACAATAATTAGAATTTAGTCTAGGTCAGTAGTATGTGAATAAATAGTTGCCATCTGGAGTTCTGTGTAAAATCCAAGCTGGAAGGCATTCGGTCCAGTTTTTAATTAGAGTAGAGACTTGGCTCATTCCTTGGGCCAGAAGCCAAAAACAGTCTTCTGGAGTCTTGGAGTGAGTCACATTATCCTTTCCTGGTATCAAACCTATTTCAGGCAGAGAAAGTATTCTTTTCTCCCTTTTTTATTGTTTTATTTTTATTTTTTAAAAATATATTTTTACTGATTTCTGAGAGAGGAAGGGAGAGGGAGAGAGAATCATTGATTGGCTGCCTCCTGCATGCCCCACACTGGGGATCAAGGCTGCAACACAGGCATGGCCCCCTGACCAGAATCGAACCATTACTTTCTGGTTCAACTACTGAGCCATACCAGCCAGGTTCCCATTTTTATTTTTAATCATCACCCACGGATATTTTTTTCTTATTGATTTTGAGAGAAAGAGAGAGAGAATGAGATCTCAATTGGTTGCGTCAGGGTATCAAACCTACAAACTAGGTGTGTGCCCTGACCGGGAATCAAACCACCTGAGCCATCTGACCAGGGCTCTTCCTTTTTTTTACTAGTGTGAGATAAAGTAATGGATATAAGTATTTCTGCAATTATGAAGAGATAGGCATAATTCTTCTATTAGATGTGTTTCTTCTTTTTACTCTTTTATTTTCTTTTAGTTAGACCTCAAAGGCTCTTTTTGTAGCCCTTCCTGGTTGATAGGATAGCTGTTTCTTCTTTCTCCTGCTAGTTAGAATATATCTGAACAGGGACATCTGAAACTTTGGATTATATGTGTATGCTTTTAGAATGTGAAGAGGGTGAACATGGAGCAGTATCTTACATGCTTACTCTTGAAACATGAGCATGCGAACGGAGTAGGTGGAACATGAAACGAACAAGTGATTACCCATCAAGTCAGCCCTTTGAGAATTTTGTTTAAATGGCATTTTACAAATTATACATTCTTTTCACATTCTCATTTAATAGTCACAACACTTTTGTTAGATAGGTATTATTACTTGCTGCGTTTTTAGGAAACTGAGACTCAAGAGGTTAAAGTTGCTTGCCCAAGGTCACATGACCCAAGTTGCACTTTGAACCTTAGCCCTCAAACTCCAGATTCTAGACGTTCTTTTCTTTGTTATTATAGTATCAAAGTCTAAGAGTTATCAAAAATAAGCAGATCCATTGGCTATTATTTTGCCCTTTAAAACACTTTAAACATAATTTTTGGCTACCTCTCCTAAAGGATTCTCATCTGAGTAATGTTTGGGACAAAACTAATGTTATAAATAATGTAAAATTATAGCACATTATTTATTTTTTCATTTTTTACAATTTATGCTTCTGCCTTTGAAGTCCTTCTTTCACATCACATCTGATAAATCACAGAAGTTTTCTCGTGTCTAAGGATTGACTGCAAGATAAACTGTCTTTTAGCCGTTTTAACAGACTAATTATACTGTATAACATACTTTGGCATTTCTCTTTAAATATACGCACTATGATTTCAAATAATTTATTGAAATTTCTACCATTATTTTCCAGGTTAACATTAGCAGAATACCATGAACAAGAAGAAATCTTCAAACTCCGATTAGGTCATCTTAAAAAGGTAAATATAATGAGAAATGAGATTTTTTTCTTTTTTTTTTTCTTTTACACGCCCCCCCCTCCCCCTCCCCCTTCCCAGAAATGCGATTTTTAGTTTACATTTAGTGTGGAAATAAGTTGGTTATTTGGGCAAATGTATTGGTTTCACGTATCTGCAGAAATCTCATGATATTTTAAATCACATAGCAGCTCTTATCTTTTGCCTAAACTGGCTAAGAAGAGAAGGTCTTGTATCAACCTTGTAACACAAAGGCATCTACACAGAATTTGTTATTGGCGATGTTCACAGAAGCATCTTAGATGTAGATTGCTCATCTTTTTAATTCAGCAGCTCATACATTTTTGGTGGGTGCTGCTTACAGTGATGGTGGTCAATAAGCATTTTAATAAACTGCTATTGGTACATGTTTGTTTTTTCCCCACTGGATTCTCAGATCTTGTTAAATCAGTAAAACTTAAACACCAAGTATAATCCATACTTGCAGAACAGAACCAGACAAAGGACCTGGTTTTTGTTTAAAAAAAGATTGCATATCTATATGTACATGCACAAAACGTTCCTAAAAACTTTACATAAGAATCTTAACAGCAGTTACATTTGAGGAGTGGTCTAGAGGGGAGGGAGCAAGGGACAGAGGACTCTTACTTTTTCTACTGTAATCCTTTGTATGGTTTGAATTTTATTTATTATTTTGTTATAGGCTTGGTTTTTATGACAAAAAGTCTAGTTCTTTTAAAAAATATTTTTTAATGCAAAACATCTTGATTTAGCTTTTCATGAGAGAGCTGTCTGATGCTGTTTTTGAAATGAGATTCTGGAAAGGTAACATTTCTTGTGTTCTGAGCTACTTCTTTCCTTTTTACTTTAGGAGGAAGCGGAGATCCAGGCAGAGCTGGAAAGGCTAGAAAGGGTTAGAAATCTACATATCAGGGAACTAAAAAGGATACATAACGAAGATAACTCACAGTAAGCAATTTGGGGGTATACTGGCTTAAACACTGCTGAGCACTTTCTGACATGATTAGAACAGTGATTTTCAACCAGTGTGCCACAAGAATTTTTAAAACATGCAATACCTGACTATTTAGTCAGGGGCACTGACCTCTTAGATTGCCAAATAAAAAAATAACAACAGCCAACACAACAATAGCTGTCTGGTGTGAATAAATCAAAATTATACCTATTTTATTTCAGATCGGTAAAATGTATTTTTCGGTGTGCTGCAGAATTTTAGTAATCAGTTTGTGTGTGCCATGAAATGAAAAAGGTTGAAAATTGCTGGTCTAGAATGATGTTTTTGATTAATATAAATTTGGTAAATTGATTCCATGCTGTATTTGGTTCTATTGTAGGGTGTAATACAGTTTTATGAACAAAATAATGATTTGCTTTAGTTTAAATATATATAAAAATATTAGATTTATATATTAAACATATACCTATACATGTAGTATATTTCCCCATAGAGTTCACTAAAACAATATAGATTTATAGTGTAAATGGTTAGGATACACTTCCTGTTTAGATTTACCTACAGAGCCTTACAAAAGGAAAGAATGGGTGACAGAGTGGTGTTGTGGAAAGATTATTGAATTGACACCTGGTTTCTGAATGACCTTTAAGAGCCATTTGGCCATTGAGATTTTAAGCAAGACTCTGTTAAGTTTAGCACATTCATTTAGATAAATGCCCACCTTTGTTTATAAGTCATTTAAGAGACTGAAACTGTGAAAAGTAGATAGCAAGTGGCAAATGGCTTCTATCTGTAATCTGTTCCTTCCCACATATTTTGGACTCTGAAACAGGAGTTTTTGACATAGCTATAACTTGTGTATTTTTGTTTGCCAGTGTGAGCCATGGCCTTTTTCAGTAAAGTGCCAGCAACAGCTGTTTTTGAGCACTCTCTCTGTCAGTCATAGTGTTAAGTGCCCTTGTGTTCTGTCATTTAATCTTCACAGTAACCTGGTAAGGTAGGTCATCTTTGAAACATAGATCTGAAAACAGGCTTAGAAAAATTCAGTTAACTTGACCAGAGACCCATAACTAGTGGCCCAAATTAAGAGTTAAACTTAGATCTGTCTGTTTCCAAAGTTAATTATCACACAGTAATGTCACTTCTCTCCACAGGCAATCTGTTGTCTAAAAATCAAAATAATTTCAGGATTACTAGTGGGGCTATTTAAGATCAGGAACTAGGTAGAAATATTTTTAAAGTTATTTTTGCCAGAACCTCTTACTTCGTTTTTTTTTTTTAATTTTTTTTTTTTTTTTATTGCTTAAAGCATTACAAAGGGTATTACATATGTGTCCTTTTTTTTCCCCCCCGCCCTTGACAATACCCCGGCTTCCCCTACCCCCCAGTGTCTTATGTCCATTGGAGAACCTCTTACTTCTTTTTTAGTGAACAGCACAAGCTGGTATCCTTTATGGGGAAAACAGTTACAGCATGAAGACTTTTTGCATTATTGAGAGAAGATGAATGCACATAGAACATGTGACTCACTTTATAATCAAATCTGTTTTTAAGCCCATGAAAATATCTGGGAGTTTTATTGTATGTAGTTATGTAATGGTGGGAGCATGTGGCCCTTGAATGGTTTGGAGGAACTGAGTAACGCAGTTTAAAAATTCCTCATTTAGTATAGTCCACCCCCCCTCATTTTATAGCAGGGCAGAAAGCAGGGGGGAGGCCAACAAAAGTCATAGGTCTGATTGTGGCTATGCGGAGACTGGCACCTATGTCTCATGGCTCTACAGCTAATGCTTTTCATTGTAGTCATGCTGTATCTTTGAATTACATAATTTAATAATTATATATGTATGTTATATATTCCCTGTTTCCACAGATTTAAAGATCATCCAACGTTAAATGACAGATATTTGTTGTTACATCTTTTGGGTAGAGGAGGTTTCAGTGAAGTTTACAAGGTAAGTATGAGGAACAGAGCAAAACGACTAAGGGTTAAATCATTGATTAGTACCAACTTAGAGAACATTTAGAATACTGATAATTATGGGTTGATAACTAATGGTTGAAATTTAAAACTTTAAGAACCTGTATCTTTGAGAGAACTACTTTTAATAAACTTCAAGTGACTAAGCAAGAGACAATATTTTACCCTGTTTTCAAGTTTCAAAAAATAAATAATTAAAAAAAATTTTTAAACCGGAAGGAAAAACAACACTAATATCTGGGTAGTGGAATTATGTGATTTTTATTCTCATAATTTTTTTTTTTAAATGTCAATCTCTAGGAGTTTCTTTTTTTTTTTTTTTAAATATATTTTATTGATTTTTTACAGAGAGGAAGGGAGAGGGATAGAGAGTTAGAAACATCGATGAGAGAGAAACATCGGTCAGCTGCCTCCTGCACACTCCCCACTGGGGATGTGCCCGCAACCAAGGTACATGCCCTTGACCGGAATCGAACCCGGGACCCTTGAGTCCGCAGGCCGATGCTCTATCCACTGAGCCAAACTGGTCAGGGCTCATAATTTTTTTTTTAACTGAATAAATGTGTTACAGATAATTCTTATTTGAAAAACTGCTTTTTGATGTTCTCATCTTCTAAGTCAGAGTGTTTATAGCACTGGCATTTTGAAGGAGGGTCCTGGCTTAGAGTGCTTCCATTGGGCCAGCAAAGTACAGACTCCTATGCCTCCAGCAGATTTTTACTAAAGGAGGAAATCAGCTAGTTCATAGCTGCAGATTCTAATATATTCACCAGCCAAAGCCTCCTTTTTGTGACTGGCTTATTAGACTTAGCATGGTATCCTCAAAGTTCATCCATGTTGAAGCACGTGCCAGAATTCCTCCTTTTTAGGGCTGCATAACATTCCATTGTATGTATGTAGCAAATTTTCTTTACCCATTTGTCTGTCAGTAGACATTTAGGTTGCTCCCTCTTGTCTGTTATGAATAGTGTTGTTTTGAACATGTATGTGCAAATATCTCTTTAAAGTGGAGGTTGCCTCCTCCACTGAGACCCTGCTTTCAGTTCTTTTGGTGATATACCCGGAATTGGGACTCTTCCATTTTTTTAAAATCATCAAAATTGGTTATTGGTGCTTCCCAGTACTTGTTAGTATTTTCTTATCTTATTTTTTCCTTATATATTCTTCAAGCATTTTATCATTTGTGAAATCTAGATGCTTCTTACAATGATGTGTACATTTAATGTAGTTATTCTTTTGCTGTTCTTCATGCTCCAAAAGCCCTTCTTAAATCAGAGGTGATCACAGTGTCTTGGGTTCAGAAATATGGTGTGATAGTTGGAGAAAATGATACTTGTAGTATTTAGTGTTCTTACAAATTAAATGGTATTTAATATGGCTTTTAATGACTTGAAATGGTTCTCTACTGTAAAGCTATGGTACATACTTGCAGGTGGACTTCAAACTGTAGGAAAAATAGAATTCAAAAGTTTCCATTTCTGTGAAATAAGATACTCTATTTGAATGGATTTTTAAATATATTTTTATTGATTTCAGAGAGGAATGGAGAGGAAGAGAGAGAGAAATATCAATGGTGAGAGGGAATCCTTGATTGGCTGCCTCCTGCATGCCCCACACTGGGGATTGAGTCCACAACCTGGACATGTGCCCTGACCCGGTATCAAACCGTGACCTCCTGGTTCATAGGTTGATGCTCAACCACTGAGCCATACCAGCTGGGCTAGTGTTCGTATTTTTAAAAATACTGGTTTATATTTAGTGTAAATTAGAAGTTTCTTTTATAAGCAGCCATCTCTTGCATGCAATGCTTTCCTAGAGGTAGCTTACATCTTAAAAGTTCTGTAGAGCAATCGCCACTATTGATGGAGAGTGTTTCTGTCCCTATTGCTTTTATGCATTCATATATTTGTGGAAACTGGCAGATGGATGGTAACAATGTTGGAACTGAAGTACTAAATTTTTAATCTGAAATTTAAAAACTAAAAAAGACTATTCATTCTAAAGGAGTTCCTCAATAAATCCTTTTGTATTGGGAAGTCGTCTGTTGTATAAAAATGCTACTTTATGAAATTGTGATTTACACCCAACATCCTCAAAAACTCATCTGTTACTCCCATGATAGAGCACTACCTATCTGATGTGGGGCTTGCCAACAGTGATGGTCGCTGGGGAAAGCATGTCCCTTTATTTGGGCAGTGCTGGAGAAGTGGCTTGGTGTGACTAATTTCAGACATTGCTGGAATCAAAACTGCTTTTTATTTACCCAGCATATATGAATGGGACTAAAGGCAAGCCTTCTTTCTTGGTTTTGTTTCTGTTTTTATTTTAATAAACACAGTATGGCAAATTACAAAGTTGTTTTCTAAACAAACATAGCAAAGAAGTGTATTCTGAGGGGTTATTTTTCAAGAAGGCAGTCTCTGTCCCTAGCATTTTAAAAGTGGCAGGACTTGCCATTGAGGCATATCAGGTCTCATTGTCAGCTGCGGGACAAGAGATGGCCTAAGGCAGTGGTCGGCAAACTCTTTAGTCAACAGAGCCAAATATCAACAGTACAATGATTGAAATTTCTTTTGAGAGCCAAATTTTTTAAACTTAAACTATATAGGTAGGTACATTGTTATTAACTTAATTAGGGTACTCCTAAGGTTTACGAAGAGCCACACTCAAGGGGCCAAAGAGCCACATGTGGCTCGCGAGCCGCAGTTTGCCGACCACGGCCCTAAGGGAGAAAAGTCCCAAATAGATTAAATGATGCCCAGAGAGAGAGTTGTTTGGAAGTGTCTGTTAAGACATGGGCTGTCTTTCTGTTCGTGGTGTTTGCTTCGTTTTATGTTCTAAACCCCTTGGTGCCAGTGTGTCTGGAGACTTCTGAATTATCTGATCACAAGTTTCAAGAAGATGCTTGCTGCTCTGAAACACAAATGTGATGTGTTGTCTTTTGCTGCTGTTTTATTTAATATGCATCTTGGACTTTGAGTATGTTGTTCTGTTAAATAGAAGCTTCAAACCAGTTGCCTGTAATTCTTATCCTTTATCTAGAACATAATGTATTTCTTTTCTTTATAGGCATTTGACCTAACAGAACAAAGATATGTAGCTGTGAAAATTCACCAGTTAAATAAAAACTGGAGAGATGAAAAAAAGGAGAATTACCACAAGTAAGTGATACTAGAGTGTCTGATTTTTCAAAATTTAGTGATAATAGCTGAAGTTTGAGCACTGTGTTAAAAGCTTTACATATATTGTTGTTTCATTTAATCCTTATAACTACCCTAGGAGAGAATAACTTTTCCACCTTACTGATGAGGACTGACACTTATGAGAATTTAAATAACAATTAAGAAATGGTTACATATGTAAAACTTTCAACAATAAAGAATTAACTTTGAAAGAAAAACAGGAAAAAAAATGGCTGAGATGGTATTTAAATCTAGACTTCCCTTCATCCAAAGCCCATGCTCTTTACCTCCCTTTCCATTGTCTTGTATAACATTAGCTACAATAAGCAAAGCCTCAGTAATAGGCTTGTTGCTTTTCTATAGAAACCAGAGGAGAGTGTCCTTCAGTAGTTGGGAGACCCTGGGAGGTGACTGGTGGGGCTTTTTTAGCTGCTGCCGTCATTTCCTTATGGAGGAGACAGACAGAGGGGAGACGGGGACCTGGTGTGCCTCAGTGGTACTTGTTTGGCTTGTTCAGCTCCTCAGTGCTGTGCTCACCTCCCCCGGCATAGTTTGCCGGTCTTCACGCTCTTGATCTTAAGTGTCCCATTTATTGTGCTTACCTCCAGAATGCCACTAGTGGTGGCCCTCATCTGCACTTGGGGTCGGGGGTGCCTTCTTTAGAAGGACTAGTCATTATATGTGCAGCTGTCAACTTCTTTGTCCCACTAATGTCAGGTTATGCTTGTTTCCTCTGAGCTCCAGAACATTGGAGGCCACACGGAATCAATTTGCTATTAAGATTCCCACTGTGCTTAATGTTGTTTCCTTGTTGTAGGTACAAGTACTGAGTTAGACATGTTTTACCCCTGAAAGAAGGAGATGGCCTCTTTTCTTTTTAAAAACAAAAAACAAAACAAAAAACTTTTTTATTGATTTCAGAGAGGGTGGGAGGGATGGAGGGAGGGAAGGAGATGATGAGAGAGAATCATTGATTGGCTGCCTCCTACATCCCCCTCACTGGGGATCGAGCCTGCAACCCGGGCATGTGCCCTGACTAGGAATCGAACCTTGATCTCTTGATCAATAGCTTGACGCTAAGCCACTGAGCCACGCGGGCTCAGTGAGATGGCCTCATGGCCTCTTTTGTTTTTTTGTTTTTTTGGTTTTTTTTTATAATTTTTATTTCTTAAAGTATTACAAAGAGTATTACATATTTTTTCCCCCCCTTGACATTCCCCCGGCCCCTACCCCCCGCCCCCCCCCCACGACCGGGGTCTTGTGTCCATTGGTTAATCTTATATGCATGCGTATAAGTCCTTCAGTTGATCTCTTAATCCCCCCCCCAAACCCTCCCCAGGCTTCCCACTGTAGTTTGACATTCTGTTCAATGTTGCTCTGCTTCTGTATCTACCCCTGTTCATCAGTCTATACTGGTTCCCTTTATTTGTCCCAACCTCACTGGAGTAGTCTCAACCTCACCAGGGCCGTCTGAGCCTCACCAGGGCCGTTTCAACCTCACTGGGGCCGTCCCTACCTCACGGGGGCCGTTTCAACCTCACCAGGGTCGTCCCTACCACACCAGGGCCGTTTCAACCTCACCGGGGCCGTCCCGACCTCACCGGGGCCGTTTCAACCTCACCGGGGTTGTCCCTACCTCACGGGGGCCGTTTCAACCTCACCGGGGTCGTCCCGACCTCACGGGGGCCGTTTCAACCTTACCGGGGCCGTCCCTACCTCACGGGGGCCATTTCAACCTCACCAGGGTCGTCCCTACCTCATGGGGGCCGTTTCAACCTCACCGGGGCCGTCCCGACCACACCGGGGCCGTTTCAACCTCACCGGGGCCGTCCCGACCTCACCGGGGCCGTTTCAACCTCACCGGGGTCGTCCCTACCACACCGGGGCCGTTTCAACCTCACCGGGGCCGTCCCGACCTCACCAGGGCCGTTTCAACCTCACCGGGGTCGTCCCTACCTCACGGGGGCCGTTTCAACCTCACAGGGGCCGTCCCGACCTCACCGGGGGAGATGGCCTCTTTTGATATAAAGAACCCTCCTCCTTTCTCCAAACAGTTTTGGGGTTTTTTCTTATAAATAGTTCTTTGAAGGGGAAAAAACAGTGGACTTTAAAGTAGCCTTTTAGTTGGCTTCTAAATCTTAAAGGGAAAAATAAACATTTCTACATTATCAACCACTTCTTCATACATGGACTAAGGCAACTCTTACTTTATACCTATTGTTCACTGGGGACCCAGGAACTCTTCCTATTCCATGCAGATTGGCAATGGCTCTTGGCCCTGGGGAAGAAAATGTCCCTGTGGTAGTGAGAGAGAGAGGGCTTAGCAGAGGTAGGAGAGGGGGTTGTGTGTGGTTCATGCATGGTGTCCTGTGTGTATCTTACGTGACAGGCAGCTGCAGTCCAGATGCTTCTGAGGAGCAGTTACATTATTAGGAGTACATTCCAGTTGCTTGACGTGCAGGGACGAATTGCGGTCTTCACTGAGTGCCAGGAGCACTTCAGAGAAGGAAACCACATGTCGTTCTGACCAGTTATAAATGAGAAATGTCCCCATTATATTGAGACCCTCAGAGTGCCTAAAAGTGTTGGAACAGTATATGCCCCTCTTTTAAAATACCCTCCAGCTGTCATGTATGTACTGACCACTCTAAACCAATTGACTCTACAAGGGATCAACTTTGGTCAGCCAAGACCAAGGTCAACCAAGACTGTCTTCTCAAGAAGATAGTTCCTGTGCTAGGATCTGTACATATTTTGCCTAGTCTCAGCATCCAGCTTCTAGGCTGACCTTAAAGAGAACTCCAATAGGTGTTCACACCCCAGCGGTTTGAAACAGTGAGCTTGCTAAGTGATATAAAATCATATTGATGAATTTCAGGCTATAGAGAATAATGAATTAGCAAAATGTCTCTTTCAGACAGAGTCAGAGAGCAAGTGGAGGAGTTTGTCTCATGTTGCTTAGCTCTTTACTGGTTTATGTCAAGCACATAACAGATTTTAGAGAATGCTTTAAAAATTCAGTATTAAACTAAAAAGTGGTGTTGTGGTAATATTATAAAAGATGAAAATGCTACTCTAACCCTGCAAAGTAGGTCTTCCAATTGCTTTTCCTTTCATGTGGATGACTTTCCAGTCCCAATTGGAATCAAGACATTTATTTTGGCTAAAAAAGAAGGAAAAAAATCAAAGAAAGTAAAAGGCTGTTGTTTTTAATGTTGAGTTATATTCTGCACCTCCTTTCCTTTCCTCCTTACGCACAAACAAAAAGTAAACTGATTATTTTACTTTTGCATTACTAATGCATTAATAGGTATTACTAGATTTCTTTAATGCCCCAACATAATATATTAAAAACCCTATAGTAGGACAATTTCATATAAAGGTTTCTGCAGAAATAATTGCATTTTAATTAGTATACTCTTGTAAGATACTGTTTTCTAATCTTCTAGGATAACATAATTTTGAAAGTCTAAATATATATCCACTTGTAAGAGAGTCAAAGATTAACACTTTCGTGGATAAGTTTCTTAGTAAAGTTTCTGTATTTATAGTGCATTAATCCCTTGGATGCTAAGTTGAAATATGAGGGCCATGGCAGAGCCACTGCCTTGCCTGATGAAGCATGAGAAGCAGGCCTAGAGCCTGATGTGACCTTGAGGGAGAGCTTACAGTGACACACAGCAAATTCCCATAGTTGGTGAGGAGTTTGAATGACACTTCCTTTGATTCTTAATTTTTGCCTCCATTCGTTTCTTCTGTTTTCTGTACCTTGACAGAGAAATTGGTCTCTACTCAGAAATGCACAAAATCAAAACGTTAAAAGTGCAGGGAACTATGGATTTACAGTATGCTAGAGTAAAAAACTGACTTGAACAGATATCTATTTAGTCCATAGGTTCCTAAGCTTGTTTTTTGTTGTTGTTGTTTTAATCCTCACCCGAGGATATTTTCTCCATTGGTTTTTAGAGAAAATGGAAGGGAAGGAGGGAGAGCAGAGAGAGAGAAACATTAATGTGAGACAGAGTCACACATGGATTGGTTGTCTCCTGCATGAGCTCCAACCAGGGCTTGAAACCTACAACCTAGGTACGTGTCCCCGCCAGGAGTTGAACTCGATACCTTTCGGTCTGCCCAGCCCATGCTCTAACCACTGATCAACTGAACAAGGCTTAAACTAGTTTGTTTTTTGGACAGCATTTCCTTTTTTTTTTTTTTTAACCAAATGAAATACTTCACATTTTTCATATTTCTTGATATATGAAAAAGGATAAGTGTGGAGCTGCTTTGGTGGAATGGGGAGTTGGGCCAAAGCCACCTTCTTTGCTCAGCGTCTCCACAGAGGCTCCGGAGGCATGGATTTCCAGGGAGCCTACGTTAAAGCTGTCAATCCAGTACAGTGGTGGTGAAACCCAGTGAGATGGGGTCACAAAGCCCAGACTCAATCCAGGTTTCTTGGTCCCAGGGTAGCGGCTGTTCTAATGGTACTCTAAGTGTGGCAAGTCTTTCTTTTCAGAGAGAGAGAAAGATGATGAAATGAAGCATCAAAAGAAGCAAAAACTGCCAGAAGTGGCAGCTTGAAAAATAAGCCTAGTCCAACAGTTTCCATTGGGGGAAAATATATTTTTATATATATATAATATATATATACGTTTGGATTTCAGTCCCCCTCTTCCTCCCCGCCAATTCTTTTCTCAACTTTCTGTTGGAATACACCAGTTTCAGAAAACACCACTTCTTTTAGTTTTCTTTTTTTTTTTTGGTGTGTGTGTGTGTGTGTGTATGTTACCATACCATGGAAAAGTTTTCTTTAATAACTCTTGCCTTATAACAAAATGCCCCAAACTAAATGGTGCTAGGTTACTTAAAATATAATTTCCTGCTATTCTTTGTAAATAAAAACTAAATTAAAAATTATTTGTAATTATATTGTATAAACATGTTCTATTATTTTAAAATTCAGTGTATGAATATGTCCTAATATATAATACATTTGTGTTCCTAATCTTATTAAATGCTTCTAAATTGGAAAAGTACTAAATAAAAACTCTTAACACATATTTAAATTCTTGTTCCCAAAAAACTGGGGTTTCCATAGTTTCACATTTTCTTAGAAGAAAGTAAAGCCGATAGCCCTTTAAATCCTTTTTATAAGGAGTAAGATTAAAAAACATAGGAAGCGCTGCTAATTGCCTTATATAACCAGTAATCCTTTTACCCAAGGAGCTTATATGCTAATTGCTCCCCTTGATGTAACACCAGGATATAAACATTTATAGATATGAAGTATCAGTTTTAGTAGAGGAAAAAACTGTCTGTATAATTTTTAAAGCTCTAATACTTGGATATAATTATAAAAGAGGTAAGATTGTCACTGAATGAACTTTTTTTTTTAAAATATATTTTAATGATTTTTTACAGAGAGGAAGGGAGAGGGATAGAGAGTTAGAAACATCGATGAGAGAGAAACAGCTGCCTCCTGCACATCTCCTACTGGGGATGTGCTGCAACCCAGCTACATGCCCTCGACCGGAATCGAACCTGGGACCTTTCAGTCCGCAGGCCGACGCTCTATCCACTGAGCCAAACTGGTTTTGGCTGAATGAACTTTTGAAAGGATGAAAATCCATTCATTCAAAAAATATTTGAGTACCTACTATTTTCTCAACAGCTTGGTAGATACTAGTAGAGAAAATAGGATGAGGAAAGATAAGGGAACCAGATGGATCTGAATGAATAGGTAGAAACAATAGAGAAATAAGAAAATATTTAGGATTATCCTTGATGAGTTCTAAAAGACAAGCCAGAATGCAAATGTTAATTTTCCATTTTATTTACAGGCATGCGTGTAGGGAGTACCGGATTCACAAAGAACTGGATCATCCCAGAATAGTTAAGCTGTACGATTACTTTTCACTGGACACGGACTCGTAAGTGCTGCACCATTTCAGCTTAGTAATTAATACTGTTTCTTGTAGTGTGTTGACTACTCGTGGAATAGAGTTAAAATCTGGGCCCAAGAAAAACACTTTGAGGGAACCAAATATATTTATTTATGGGGAAATAGTCGTATGGGAATTAAGACATCTCTTGGCCACAGGATGTGTGCAGTTGGTGCTATAAATGTTTAACATCCAGCTTGGTGGGGAGAAAGATGGGGATAATTTGTAATATTTGCCAATTTCTGTGTTATAATTACTCTCAACATATCCAGTTTCAAGTTAGCAATTAGACACACACAGTTTATTGGAATATAATTTATATATCATGCGTTCACTCTTTTAAAGCAGCAGTTTTCAACCTTTTTCTCATTTCACACATAAACTACTAAAATTCTGTGGTACACCAAAATATATTTTTGCCGATCTGACATTTAAAAATAGGTATAATTTTGATTCATACCCAACAGCTATTGTGTTGGCTGTTGTCATCTTTTTATTTGACAATCTAAGGGAAAAGAGGTCAGTGCCCCTGACTAAATAGTCAGGTATTGCATGTTTTTAAAATTCTTATGGCACACCGGTTGAATATTGCTATTTTAAAGTGTATAATCAATTCAGTGGTTTTTAGTATATTCACAGAATGCACCACCATCTTCATAGTCAATTTTAATCACCTCAAAAAGAAACCTTGTATCTTTGTTATCATCTCCCTATTTCTCCATCTCCTACCCCCAGCCCTAAGCAACCACTAATCCACTTTCTGACTCTGTAGAGTTCCTATTCTGGACTTTCATGTGAATGAATTGTATAGGTGTGGGCTTTGTGACTGGCTTTTTTCACTTAGTATGACTTTTTTTCAAGGTTTATCCTTTTTGTGTCATGTATCAGAACTTCCTTTTTATGACCAGATATATTCTATTGTTTGGCCATAACTGCCTTTTGTTTATCCATGTATTTTACCTGTGGCTTAATAACCAGCTCACAAAATTCCTGGAAATTTAACTATCGGCTCTCAGAATCTGACACAAATTGGTGCTAGCATCCCACTTACATGCACCAGTGAGTGTGGACTGTTCAGTCACGTCTCCACCCCACCCTGGAGACTGATGAACACTGACAGACCTTTTAAAAGTGTTAAAATACAGGTTCATAGCTTTGTAAGATGTTATAAAGAATTGGGAGGGATCTCAGTTCAGCCTTCTCATTTTATATGTGGAGATTTGAGAATCAGAAGTTGTCTAAGATCTTTAATAATTTTGAGTATTGTTATTTCATTACCAGGTATTAGATAAGCTCTAGTACAGTGATGGCGAACCTGTGACATGGCACCAGAGTTAAGTTAGGGTTTTTCAAAATGTTGAAATGCCGAGCTCAAAAGATTCGCCATCACTGCTCTAGTACTACCTCTGGGTTTATCCAGCAGTTGAGAAATGTTTCAGCATTTGGAAACATTTTCTTTGTAGAAGTTTGAACTGAGTCATGAGGACATATTCTGGGTATGGTTTGCAGGTATTCCTCTTAGACCCCCAGTGTAATTTTAGGAGTTTTGGCCTGTTCAGGCAGCAGCTATCTCAGAAATTGCTATGCAGAGAACCAACGCACATTTAGAAGTGACCTCAAAAAGAGACCACAATTCCGTTTGGGAACATAAGCTATCATCTCTGGGATTTCCGTTTCCAGTAGGTGGCCCTTGTACCAGGCATAGCCAGGTGTGTTTAGCATGGATTGGGATTGAGAAAAATATCTAGGTAGAGAGCAGGTCTCCACAGGGTGGCTTTACTGTTTTGCTTTGAGTAAATCCCTTGAACACTAGATAGGACCCTCACTCCTACTCCCCAAAACATAAGTACAAAAATAATAAGTACAAAGAGAATAAATATGTGACTTTGATTATCTGCTGTTTTGAATTGCATACATACTTTAAACTTATCTGAGAAATTGAGTTGAATCTGTGCTATTCTTGAGTTTACTTTGTTCTTCCTATTGTGTGTATGATGAATTTTCATCAACAGTAAGTCAGACCAGCATTTTAGAAGAACTGAACCTAGACACAAAAATATTTTAAAGATTTAAATATATACTGTATATGTTATGTAATCTATTTTAGGTTATAATACATTTCCTTTTTTTAAAATAAAATGTTTAATACAAAAAATAAAAAGAAAGACCTCTATGAGTTGTTTGAGTATTAAAAGTGAGATTTTATTTTTACCTTGCATTTGGGTCAAAGAATAAATCAACTAAGCATGAGAATCCATATCTCAGATTTCTGGTTTCAGTTCAGAGAATGTACAAATTTCAAACATTCTCAAATAGGGTGCTAGCATGCCCTAGTATGTTTCACAAGGAGCATAAAGCTGTTGTTCAGTTTGGGATCCCACAGGGCTATGTATGTCCACATTACATTGCATTGTATTGCATTTTGGAGGCTTCAGATTGCCCGGCGGCCCATAGTTTTAGTCCTGAGTTTGTTTGTTCTCTTGTCTGCTCATTCTTCCCCTGTTCTGCATCTTAGGTGAGTTGGCCCTTGCAGGCTGTGTTTGTGTGTCAGTTGTTGTTCAGCTGGGTTCAGCCAATAGGGAGACAGAGATGGTGGGGGATAGAGGACACCCCTCTCTCATTGTGGTTCCACTTTCCCTTGGTGACCCTGGGTTCTGGTTGCACCATCTCCCTCTGGCCCTCTGGCCTTAGGGTGCTAATGGCTTCCTGCTCTAGATGATCTCTGGGGGACCTCACTGGCCAGTTGTCTTCTTGGGTCTTTCATCATCTATGTGTTCAGGTCCCTGAATTAAAGCCTCTCTGTTTTAAATACTCAAGTGATTTTTATTTCCTGACTAGACCCTGGGTCATACAACCATATTGTCAATCGTTTAAAAGGTGTTCTTCTCAGGACTACTCAAACAGTTCAGGATGCCTTACTTCAGTTTATAACTGCCTTCAAAGATAAACACATGCAATTTTAAATTTGGGTCTGTTTAATGTATTGATATTAAGTGAAGGAAGAAAACTCATACTATGTAATAACACATTTGTTAGAACCACAGATACTGTACTTTACAAAGCTCTTTTATACCTTTTGTTTAGCAAAGAGAAATGGTAGTACCGTATTGTGTCAAACTATCAGGAGGCATGGTTTGCAGTCAATCCTTGGGACCCGGGCAAACCCGAGATTTTTCCTCACTGTCACACTCAGGGTCTGAAAATGTTTGTAGTGAGAACTGTGTATTTGATCACATATGCTTGTTTAGAAATGGGGTGGAGCTTGGACATGTAAAGGAGACCCTTCCAAAAAGATACCTACCTTAAATACATTGCAGTTGAGGTGTGCCACGTGTGAGCTTTTTTAGCTCAACAGATTCCGATGTGGGGGGTTGGAGGCTCCTCACTGAGAGAGTAAGAGGTTTCTTCCTCTGCCCACTCAAGTAGCTAATACTGAATAAAGAATAGAAGAGTTTGTTTTTTTTTTTAAGGAACAAAGAAGGAAGGAGAAGCTAATTACCTGAAGTTTTCACTGGAACTGGTTTAGTTAGTCTTAATCTGCTTGCTCTCATCTCGCGGTCAAATGTTGGTTTATTTGTCTTTAGGTTTTGTACAGTATTAGAATACTGTGAGGGAAATGATCTGGACTTCTACCTGAAACAGCACAAATTAATGTCGGAGAAAGAGGCCCGATCCATTATCATGCAGATTGTGAATGCTTTAAAGTACTTAAATGAAATAAAACCTCCCATCATACACTATGACCTCAAACCAGGTATGTCTAACTTTTAGGAGACAGTATTGGTGGCTTTTCTTTGGTCTTATAAATGACTTAATTTTATAAAGTGAGAGAATTTGGCAGGAGCCAAGAAGGCTAAAACCATCTGACTTTAGTTTGCTTGAGTAGGTGTGGGAATAGAAGAGCCCTGGCCACGAAGCACTGGGTTTAGGAGGGCGGGTCCTAATAAATGCTCCGGAGAAACAATGCCCTGTCTTTAGAGCCCAGGCAGTTCATGATGTCAGCCCGATTAGGAAAGAACTGCTCCGCTTTGTTTTTTCCCATTACTCACACTGCATAGCAGTTCCTCTACTCCAGGTCTCTTTGAAACGTGCTCAAAAATTAACAACTTATTTTGCACATTAAATTCCGAGCAGAGTTTTCCATCTTTTTGTATGGTTACTATCTAACTTGGATAGTCATCAGCAAAAAGTAGAGAGTAGTTGGACTTCTTGCCTCTACTCTTTGTTGACGTCTGCATGTGTTCTCTGTGGACAGCTCCAACCAGCTTAGCTTTGGTGTTAGGAAGGGGATTCCCATTTACCTCCTGGTGTGGCACAGTGGTAAAGCTTGCTTTCCTCTTCTGGTAGCTGCATATTAACTCTCACGATTCATTATGCTTTAATATTCTAATACAGTTCACATGACTAAAAAATCCATTACGATGAAGTGCTTTTTTTTAAAGAATGGCCATTGTGTGATCGGGTTTTCCATCACTGAATCCAATACATTTTCCTGCCTTAGGAGCTGTAGGTGGCACTGTGGTACTATCTTTGAGTCCCTTGTATGTTTTCTTCGACAACCCCTCCCTCCCCAAATGAATGTTCTAAACACCGTGGTTTAGAGATCTTGACTGATAGTTCAGATGAAACTTTTCCCACAATTTTTGACCAGCTGTACAAGTGATATTTTACTTTGGCGAGTTATAATTTATTTCCACTGCTCACAGTGATGGTTTTAGCATAGTAAGCAGGTGATTCTTGGAAAATAGAAGTTTGCAGCCAGACACTGAGGACTCTTCCCCCGCATTCAGAGTCCAGATCTCATTTTATTCTGGGGATTGAGGTGTTTGGTATTGCGTGCAGGAGTTTGAGTTCAGTTGTCTCCTTCTTGTCTGTTATTACCTTGGCTTTTTCTCTTAATTAGTAAGTCTCTTTTTATTCATGAAGATTTTTATCTTTTTAGGTAATATTCTTTTAGTAAATGGTACAGCATGTGGAGAGATAAAAATCACAGATTTTGGTCTTTCCAAGATCATGGATGATGATAGCTACAATTCAGTGGATGGCATGGAGCTCACGTCACAAGGTGCTGGTACTTATTGGTAGGTATCTGGGAGATCTGTCAGGTTGGCTGGTGGTGTGGCTGTGCTATACTGAAGTGTTGATAATTAATAGTTAATATCTACATCCTTTCTGCTTGGGCAATAATACTATAAATATAACCCAAAGCAGATTTTCCTCCCCAAAAGTTACTGTCTTTTCAGCAGTTTGACTCTTTTTTTTTTAATATATTTTATTGATTTTTTACAGAGAGGAAGGGAGAGAGATAGAGAGTTAGAAACATCGATGAGAGAGAAACATCGATCAGCCGCCTCCTGCACATCTCCCACTGGGGATGTGCCCGCAACCCAGGTACATGCCCTTGACCGGAATCGAACCCGGGACCCTTCAGTCCGCAGGCCGACACTCTATCCACTGAGCCAAACCGGTTTTGGCAGCAGTTTGACTCTTACATTTATGTTTATGTCTTAATATTTCTTTCCTTTCTTGAAAATCATTGAGAGAGAGATTCTGTGTGGCCAGGTGGATGAGTTGTGTGTTTCCCTCCGTAGGGTTGACCCTAGTGAGTAGGTAGAGAAAGAGGTTGCTCATTTGTGTATCAGGAATGGCCCTAAATTCTTTTCAGTACAAATGCAGGTCTCTCTCTTCAGGGGTTAATGGGCTGAAGGATTTGTTTCCAGAGTTGCCCGAGGATGATGGATTCTCAAGAACTAAGAAATTCTAAAGATCAGTATGTAATCAGGATGTAAAAAGCAACCCTTAACATCTAAACAGGAAAAAGTTTGCAGTTTGCCCAGAAATTTATCCATCTCTCTCAGCCACGTTCTAAAAAGTTTTGAGCCACGTTTTCCCCCTCTATTGTCACTCATCTCTCCCCATCCACCCTACCCAGCTGCCTGTTCTGTGACCATCCTACTTCTGCCTAGTATAACTTTTGACAGTGAGAACCATGCAAGATACCTACAGCTCAGGCATTTAACTTTATTTTTGTAAATGTGTGTTAACAGAGCTGCCTTTTCACATCTGTGTGATTCTGAACATGAAGGAAGCTTCTAGTAGCAGCACAAAGGGATGGCTAACACGTGCTATTATACCCCAGTGTCAGTTGGTAGATCACTTGTTTGAGACTAAAGAATAGTTAGTGACTGTCTGGGAATGAAGGTGTTGATCTGAAGCAGACAGAGAAGAGCGGGGGAATATCTTTTACAACAAGTAGGATCGACCCTGTTCTCATCAGTCTGATCATATTTAAGTTATGTGCATTAAAGAACCAATCAAATCCTGCTTTAAAAAAACTCACAAAATTTCTAATGTTTCTCATTGTTGTGGAGATGGTATCTATCGTGAAAATTAGTCACTAATTAAAACTTTTGAGATTCCAGGTTTAAAATAGAAGCTACAGTTACAGTGTTTATTCACTATGGTGGTTATTGTGGGTTAGTGTTCCTGTCACTAAATGATACAGAAATATCTGCTGTTGGAAATTTTGGAAACAGATCCATACCTCTGCTGTATAAATTCACTGGAACTTAAATTTGAGCTCTTTGTTTGATAATGTGTTCTTTTAAAAGGTGGAGCCTTTTCACGTTTAGTTAGTTTTCTCATTGCTACCTATTGCTATATTTGCTAAGCTATAAAAAGTCAGTGGTTGGAATTTAAATAAAAATTATATGGTGCTTGGGATGTGCTTCAAGGCAACCTGAGAAGTGGAGAGGGATATATATGAATAAGGATTCAGTGAGTGTTGGTAGATACTAAAGCTAGATGACGATTACTTGGGGGTTCATTTTACTATTCTTTCTACTTTGGGTTATATTTGAGGTATTTTGTGGGTTTTTTTAATAGTAAAAAGCAAGGTAGAGAGGAGCTACTGAGAAAGTTAAATGTTAAGGGTTTCTATGAAAGTTTTAAAAGTCTCCATATTGATAGAAACATTGTCATAATCACCATCCTCAATATATCATCCTCTATAATGTCCCAGAGAGCTACAGATAGACAGGAGGACATAATTCTAAGTGACTATGTAGTATTTTGTTGTTCTAGAATTATTCTACATTGAATACTACTTTTAAGTAAGTGACCTGTAGACTAGGCCTTGAGGATCATTTTTCTCTGAGGATTATATCATCATGGAATATGCAGCTATGTTTTGTGTTGTTGTTGTTTTTTAATTTTTAGTGTAGTGTTATAAAACTGTCATCGACTCTTCCTCCCAAAGTCCTTGATAGGGAATCAGAATGCTTATTATTTTCAGTATTTGAGGGAAGAACTAGTTTATTTCTTCATTTACAGATGGAGGAAACTGAGACCTAGAAAGTGATTTGCCAGACTTCTATTAAGTGGCAATGTCTTTTGTATTCTAAATATTTTGCTAAATTATTACTGTTCATATGGACAAGTTCAACAACTTCTGTTCTTTCCCACCACCTCCACAAAAAAAGTTATAAATACATTAAAATGATCATTTAGAATAAAAATTCTATTTGTTATATATCTAATATCATATTTGTTTTATGTGTTAAAGAGTCAAGAACCATGAAAACTAGGGAAGATTTTAGCACTTGGAAGAGCTGTTTTTATTTTTATTTTTTAAAATATATTTTTTTATTGATTTCAGAGAGGAAGGGAAAGGGAGAGAGAGAAATATCAATGATGAGAAAGAATCACTGATCAGCTGCCTCCTGCATGCCCCCCACTGGGAATCGAGCCTGCAACCCAGGCATGTGCCCTTGGCCAGAATCGAACCCGGGACCCTTCATTCCACAGGCCTGTGCTCTATCCACTGAACCAAACCAGCTAGGGCGAGCTGTTTTTAAAATAAATTATGTTTTCTATATTGTTTCTGTGCCATCCCCCCCCCCCCCCTTTGTGAGTTCCATATCTGTATTTTCATTTCTCAATGTGTGTTTTGGCTAAAAATTTTTATTGTGAAATAGTAATCTAGGCCAGTGGTCTTAATCATCCAAAAATGTCTGTTAAAAATAATAAATGAGAAACAACATGAAACTAAACTTCTTTTTTTAAAAAAAGAAAGCCCATCATCTGAACATTTTCTGCCTCTCAACTCTTGTGGTTCCCTTCAAGCTAAAATTTAGATTTTTATACCAAAGCATAGCAAGCTTTAAAATAGTTTTTCACAGAATTGATTTTGCCAGCATGAAATCTGCAGAAATCAATCTGTTATCTACAGAATTCCACCTTCCAGCTGTGCCATGGCTAAGACTCCGGGCAATGAGTAGAGCATATTTGTTTGGTTTCCTAAATGCCAAGAGGCACTTACCGTCCGTACCATACAATTTGGTGTGGTTGGCTGTCCAGCTAGTCTTTTTAGAGGCCAGGGGTGGATGGGGAGGGAAGGAATTCAGATGAGGATTGAGTTGTTCTAACAACTAGTTTGTTTAGCTTTTTTTGCACTGTTAGTCTTCTAGTAATCCCCTGATCACCTTTAAAGTGGGAGATGTAAAATATCTTTTGATAATAGGGACTTCGGTGCCACTATTGATTATATATTGTAGTTATTTCCAGTCCAGATTACCCAAAGAAGCTACATTAAGAAGAGAGCCATTCTCCTCAGAGATTTCTTCTGGGTCCTGAAATCATTGGGACTTTTAAAATAGTTATTTTACCAACATCTTCAGCCAACATGAAAGGAAACCGACACCACCTCTGGTTATATTGATGCAGCTATTATAAAAGGGAGTGCACATCATTTATGCCCCACCCCTTAAACCTTTGTTGAATGACTACTTATATTAGGGACAACCCTGGGAAAGGAGGCTGGAGTGGGTGAAATAGGAACCAGAGAGAATATTTACCTCTCTCAGTGAGTAGAGAAATGTATTTTAAGTTTTCATAGGACATTACTGCCTTTTTATTTTAGAGTGTCTTTTCATCAACTTTCTCCAGCTAGGTCTAAGTTGCTTTTTCAGCTGTTAAAATTCAGATATTTTCATTTCCAACAAGGTGTTTACCTTTGCCTGTACATGTCTTAGATTTATACAGTCACTTTTCTGAGAATTCTTATTTCCCTCTTTTCCCAGGTATTTACCACCAGAGTGTTTTGTGGTTGGGAAAGAACCACCAAAGATCTCAAATAAAGTTGATGTCTGGTCAGTGGGTGTGATCTTCTACCAGTGTCTTTATGGAAGGAAGGTAAGGAAGAAGGTCAGATGTTTTGGCTTGACTTCTGTCTTGGGTGGTACATGTACAGAATGGTATGGTGTGGATTATTCTGTTGGGGTTAATCATTGGATTATACAAAACGGAATATTGAAAGTTGTGGTTTGAACAAAATACAGAATAATAATAGCTTTATGTATAAGCAGAAATTTTCGACCCTAGAGCACTTAATGAATTCTGCTGGGACTCATGTGGAAACATGTATTCTTTGCTGTTCTCAGTTAGATCCAGGATATGTTTTGGTTCTAATAATATGCTATAGGGAATTATGTGAAATAGTTTACTAAAGTATACTATCTTCCCAGGAGCCATTCTTAAGGGTCCCCAAACTTGAAACTTGAAATATTGGCAGGGCCCTTTATTCCCAACCACCCCATTAGTTAAAGCTATTATTAATAAAAGCATGCTTTATATTTCTATACTGGGAGGTGGTGTCAGAAAGTATTCATTGTCTCTTACCTCTGATCAAAGTGACATATCATTAGAACAAGTAATAACCTAGGTAGTAAAGTATAACCTAATGAATTTTCACACTTGTTTTTTCCTTGTGAGCACACTATCTTATAAATGTATGTATTAGGATCCAGCTGTGTATTTCTACTCCTATTTCTGCTGTCAGTGTGTCTGCATGTTTCAGTGCTCTCCTCAAGCTGTGGGTATAAGCCATTTGGGAGTTCTGCAACTCTCCTGGACTCTTAGTATTTTCATTACAATCCCCAGACCAAGCTCCTTTTAACTTCCTTTTTAACTTCCTGTTTTCTTTCTTTATTCCACTTCTCTAGTTGGGAAGCTACTCAGAACTAGGAGGGGTTAATTATTGCAGTACTTATATTCTGATAATGTGGAAGTGTTGAACTTTTAATTCAGCTTTCAGCTTCCTCTTTAACTTCTTGATTTCTTTGTTTATTTATCCCACTTCTCTAATCAGGAAGCTATTCAGAACTAGGAGGGGTTAATTATCACTTATTCTCTGGTAATGTGGAGGTGCTGAGCTCTTAATTTAGGTTTCAGCTTCCTCTTTAGCTTCTTGTTTTCTTTGTTTATTTATCCCACTTCTCTAATCCAAACTAGGAGGGTTATTTATCATTTGTACTCTGGTAATGTGGTTATCCAGGAAGAGTTGTTTGGTGATCTATAAGTAGAAACACCTGTAGAAGTGACACTAGGACTTAACCTAATTTTTCAGAGTTTACTAGAAAATGGCAGTCTGAGGCACAGATAAAGCCCGCTAAGTAGCCCCAATTCTATTGTTGTTTTTAAAAATATATTTTTATTGATTTCAGAGAGGAAGGGAGAGAGATAGAAACATCAGTGATGAGAGAAAACCACCCATCAGCTGCCTCCTGCATGCCCCCCACTAGGGAACAATCCCGTAACCCAGGCATGTGCCCTTGGCTGGAATCGAACCCTGGTTCCTTCAGTCCACAGGCCGATGCTCTGTCCACTGAGCCAAACTGTCTAGGGCCTGTTTAGTTTTTTTTTCCCCCTCCCCCAAGTCTGGCCTTACCCCTTCTACTCTTTCACTTTTCTATCTCTTTTTATCTGTGTCTTGGGCCTGCTAGTGTCACACATGTATTGCTTAAGCCCTTAAGTATCACTCAGGGCAAAAGAGGTTGCTGGTTCCTGCTCTGCATCTTCTTTTTCTTTGCTGTAAGCAAAGCTTAGCAGAGGATGACACAGCAGATCTGCCCCTGGTTTCAACTCTGCCTTAACCTAGATGTTGGACTGTGAGCAAATCATTTAAGCTCTGAGCCTTTTGCACCCTTTATCTGTAAAAATGAGAGAGTTCATGCCCTAGCTGGTTTGGCTCAGTGGATAGAGCGTCAGCCTGCGGACTGAGGGGTCCTGGGTTCAATTCCAGCCAAGGGCACATGCCTGGGTTGCGGGCTCGATTCCCAGTGGGGGGCGTGCAGGAGGCAGCTGATCGATGATTCTCTGTCATCATTGATGTTTCTCTCTCCCCCTCTCCTTTCCTCTCTGAAATCAATAAAATACATTTTTTTTAAAAATGAGAGAGTTCAAGGAGATTATCTCCAAAGTTCCCTATAGCAATTCTTTTTAAAATATATATATATTTTATTGATTTTTTACAGAGAGGAAGGGAGATAGATAGTTAGAAACATTGATCAGCTGCCTCCTGCACGTCTCCTACTGGGGATGTGCCCACAACCCAGGTACATACCCTTGACCGGAATCGAACCTGGGACCTTTCAGTCCGCAGGCCGACGCTCTATCCACTGAGCCAAACCGGTTTCGGCTCCTATAGCAATTCTTAAGATGTCTTCTCTGCTCCTCCCAGGAATTTTGAATTGTTCTCTTATTTTAACCAGAGGCCCACCTTTGTTTATTTTTATTTTTATATGACAGCCTTTTGGCCATAACCAGTCCCAGCAAGACATTCTGCAAGAAAATACTATTCTTAAAGCTACTGAAGTGCAGTTTCCTCCAAAGCCAGTAGTAACACCTGAAGCAAAGGTAAGTTCTGACCAAATTGGCCAGCAGAAATTACTGCTTTGCTTTTTGTATTATTTCTCTGGGCAATAGTGGATGGGTTTTTAGTACAAAATTTAAGTAATTAAAACACCCTCTTCCTTCTAAATGTGTATTTCTCCAACCCCTACCCTTCTCTCCTCCCACAATAAGTATTTATTGAGTGCCTATTACACAGTAGACAGTGCTACAGCCTAACCGGCGTGGCTCAGTGGTTGAGCATCGACCCATGAACCAGGAGGTTGCCGGTTAGATTCCGGGTCAGGGCACATGCCTGGGTTGCAGGCTCGATCCCCATGCAGGAGGCAGCCGATCCATGATTCTCTCTCATCGATGTTTCTGTCTCTCCCCTGTTCCTCTCTGAAATCAATAAAAATATATTTCAAAAAGAAAATGAACTACACAGATAAGGTCCCTGCCCTTAAGGAGTCTGCATCCAACTAGTTGAGACAAACAATAACTAAAAATGATACAGTTCAGATGGTGATAAATGTTATGAAGAAAATAAATCAGAGTAAGGGGGTGAAGTGGGAACCCTTTTGATGGCATGATGAGGGAAGGCCTCAGTGATGATGGGAGGTTTTGAGCCGTCTTGAATGATGTGAAGGTGGGGGGCCATGTACAGATTTGGGAGAAGAATATTCTGAGCAGAGAAAAGTGAGTAAAGCTTAGATGTGAGTGTGAGCTTAGCAGGTCCACAGTGAGGGCAGAGCAGAGGGGAGAGTGGTAGGAGAGACAGCAGGGCATATTGTGAACTGATGGGAAGCAGTTGAAGGTTTTAATCAGGGCAACTATGTGATCGGATTGCTGTTTCAAAAGCCTTTACTGGCAGCTATATAGAGAGAAAATTCAAGATGTAAGTTTATTTGACTAGTGTCCAATCCAAGAAAACCTATTTAATTCCAGTTCCAGATATTTCACTAAGGAAGGGTTTTTTTGTTTGTGTTTTCTTTTAATGCTCTACCTGATGATATGCAAGAGAGTGGAAAGAAGAGAGAGAGAGAGAGAGAGAGAGAGAGAGAGAGAGAGAGAGAGGGAAATATTGATGTGAGAAAGAACATTAATTGGTTGCCTTCCGTATGTGCCCTGACTGACCGGGGATCAAACCCACCAGCTAGGTATGTGCCCCCATGAGAATGGAACCCACAGCCTTTTGGTATAAGGGATGATGCTCTAACCAACTGAGCCACACCGGCTAGGGCAAGAAAGGCTTATTTTTTAATTGATTTTAGAGAGAGGAAAGGAGAGAGGGGGAGAGACAGAGAGAGAAAGAAAAACATCAATGTGAGAGAAACATTGATTGCCCCCCGCATACCCCTTCTGGGGGCATATTCCTTGACTAGGAATAGAACCAGCAACTTTTTGGTACACGGGGCACTCAACCAATTGAGCCACACCAGCCAGGGCAGAAGATTTATTTTTAAAGATCAAGGATCATATGTTCACTTTTGTGAATTTGTTTTTATCTTCCAAATGCTTTAATCAAGTAATTACCTCTAGATGTCCTTTATTTTGAAAACAGGATTGGTATTATACTTTTGTGTTTTATTAATTAAACATGGGGGGGGTAGAAAAGCATTCATTCATTTCATGTTTTAGATTTTTAGAAATACTTTATTTTTTAGAACAATTTTAGATTTACAACAAATTTGAGTGGAAAATAGAGTTTCTATATATTCCCTGTCCGCTCCCCTCCACCACCGCGCCCCTCATCCCCCTCATCCTCCCCCCCCCACACAGACAGACACACACACACATACACACACACACACACAGCCTTTCCCACTGTCAACAGCCTGCACCAGCACGGTACATTTGTTAAAATCAGAGAACCTCCGTGGAGATACCATTATCACCCTCAAGTAAAGTAGACTTTGGTTGATGGTATTTTAGATTTTTAAAAATTGATTCACTTATTTAAAATAATTATAAGACTTTGATTAAAAAGAACTGTCTGGTGAAAAAGATAGATCATCTACTTCTTGAAGAACAGACTACATAGCCTTTCATACCTAATGCCAAGGAAACCTCTGTGTTAGTAGTAAATTAGGATTCTAATCAAACCCAACTCACAGGATGTCTTTATGCCTTTATGTCTCTTGGGGAGACAAGTCCTATCCGGGTTTTCCTTTACTACTTAGGTATGTGTCCACTCGTTTGCTTAACGATCTTTCGGGGAAGAATGAGATACACAGGGGAGGCATTTACCAACCTGTGGCACATTGTGGTGTTAGTGTTGGTCTCCTCACCCTCACAATTCCCACTTCCTCGGGAAGGTCACATGAGGCCATGGATTGTGGATGCAGGACCATGAATGTAGATTGTGCCCACGCAAACCAGCCAAGGCAAAGGGAGTTTTCTGTGTTGGTCTGTGTGCTTTGGGGGCAGAGGTATTTAGAGGTCATGCCCATTCCCCCTCAGGAATGGCTCATCCGCCTCCCTCTGGGAAGGAGTCAGTGACCACAGAGAGGCCCTGCTGCCAGTGCGCCTCCTTCCCTGGTCTCCTGCAGGTCTGCACGGCAGGTCCAGGAAGGACTCTGGCAGCTGCTTGGGAACCTCAGGCTTCCCTCTTGGGGCACCAGGTTCCCTGCTTCAGGCTTGCTTCAAGAAACTTTCCTTTCAGGCATTTATTCGGCGATGCTTGGCCTACCGAAAGGAGGACCGCATCGATGTCCAGCAGCTGGCCTGTGACCCCTACTTGCTGCCTCACATCCGAAAGTCGGTCTCCACAAGTAGCCCTGCTGGAGCTGCTATTGCATCAACCTCCGGGGTGTCCAATAACAGTTCTTCGAATTGAGACCCACTCCTAGGCCACAGACTGTTCAACACACACAGTGGACAAATGGCATTCAGCAGCGGGTTTGGAACATAGCGAATCCGAATGGATCTCATGAAACCTGTACCAGGTGCTTTTATTTTCTTGCTTTTTTCCCATCCATAGAGCATGACAGCATCGATTCTCATTGAGGAGAAACCTTGGGCACCTCTGGCCAGGCCTCGTAGGAAAAGGCCCCGCCCGAGGTTCCGGCGTCAACGGCCACTGCGTGTGGCTGCTCTGAGTGAGGAAAAAAATTAAAAAGAAAAACTGGTTCCATGTACTGTGAACTTGAAAACATGCAGACTCAGGGGGGTCCCTGATGCAGTGCTTCAGATGAAGAATGTGGACTTGAAAATACAGACTGGGCTAGTCCAGTGTCTATATTTAAACTTGTTCTTTTCTTTTAATAAAGTTTAGGTAACATCTCCTGAAAAGCTTGTAGCACAAAGGCTCAGCTGGGGATGGTGTTTGACTTCGGAGGAAAAAAGTTGCTATTGCCCGTTAAAGGCACTAGAGTTAGTGTTTTATCCCTAAATAATTTCAATTTTTAAAAACATGCAGCTTCCCTCCCCCCTTTTTTATTTTTGAAGAATACATTTGGTCACAAAGTGAAACCCGTATTAGCAAGTACGTGGCAATGTTCATTCCAATCAGATGCAGCTTTCTCCTCCGTCTGGTCTCCTGTGTGCAATTGCTTCCCTGTGTCAGTAGGGAAACATTGAGTGGGAGTACTGAGATGTGTGGGCTTTTGCCATTGGACAAAGAATGAGGTTAGAAGACTGCAGCTTGGGTCTCTCTAGGTTTTCAACTATTTCTTCACAATTTGAACACTTGACGGTTATCCCTTTTAATTTATTTGAAGTGCTATTTTTTTAAATAAAGGTTCATCTGTCCATGCAGTCCTCTTGGATTCTCTGAATGTAGTAACTCGCAACTGTTCCAAAGGCAGGCAGAAAACGGGCTGGGCAGCCAAATCCAGTGCCCCAGGGATCAGGAGTCCTACCCACAGTCTCTGTGTGCTCGCTAAATGGTGCACATTACTTGTTAACCACAATATCAAAACTCGATCAGCACATAAGCTTTCCTCTGTTAGATCTTTTGGCAGGAAATAACCTCCAACCTCTAAATTTCGTGGGTGTGTGCTGGTGTGTGTGTCTGTGTGCATGTGCACACCTACTTTGTCTAACTCACTTTAATAGATGCACTAAGTGGAGGTAAAACATAATCTCAAGGGAAATAGGTATTTCAAATATGGACTCTTTTTGGAACGAATATTTTTTTTAATGTGGCTGTTTCTGAGATGTGATCAACTGAAGATGGAGCTAAAATGGGTGCTGCGTGGCCCTACCGTGCCCTTGAAACAGCAGAGCACTCGGCAGTGGAGAGAGGAGGCCAGAGCCCGAACATGTGGTAGCCAGCTTGGAATGTTACTGACATATGTGGCAAAAGGGCTCAGCCAGAAATATTTAAAGATGCAGCATTCAGGCATGCGAGTTCCCTGGGCAGGGGGAGGGGAGTCAGGAAGGGTAGAGAGCTCTCAACTAACTCAAGACTCTAGTGTTTCTTTTATATGTGATAAATGCCACTGGTGACATGTTTCTTAGGGCCTTTGTTTGTTCTGTGAACCTGCCCCTCGCCCCAGTATCAGGCCGTCTTAAGGGAAGCGGAGTTCCAAATTGGAGAGACATGTGAGTAGGTATCATCCTGTGGACTCTGAATGGAAGGAAGTCAGCCCCAGAGCCCCTGGTGCCGCCAACTTTCTAAAGCTGTTTTATTGCAGTGTATATTTATACACACGTGCACATAAACACACAGACAAATTTCTGTGCACACATGATGTGTGTGTAAAATACCTTTTTTAACCATTACAATCAAGCTACAAAGCAGAGTACCCAGGGGATCTCAGAGGTTGAGCACAATGCCAAAAGGATGGTGTCTGCACATGAAGAGATGAAGTTGACACTAGATTTAAATTTACTCCGAATATTAAATTCTGTTCCTCTTTTCCTCCCTCTCACTCAATAATCTTGTAAAAATTTTTAACTTTTTTAGCAGTTGAAGAAATGCTGCATCTTTAAGCTTTCCCTCTAACTTCCTGCCTCCTTTTTCCGCATGGGCTACACGAAGCTGCAGGACTTTACTTACCTTTTCTACCTGGTCCTGAAGAAGGGATGCCCTCTCTCCTTGCTTTCGTTGAGTCTAGGGCCTAGTTGAAGCTGCCTGGGCTCGGTTGAGTCTGGGCAAGGCCTCTTTCCACTGCATGGACCAGCCCCAGAAAACATGCAGAAGGTGGACCGTTACCAGACTTTTAAATAGCCAGTGAAATCACTAAGTGGGGTTCTTCCACGATATATTTTGTTAATATGGGTTTCACTTTTTCCAAGGATAATCCCTTATTGCCATGATGTTGATTTACTTTAAACTGATTTTTTAAATGTGTATTAATTTGTAATGAAATCCAGCCAGACTGTTCTGGCCTTTCCCAATCTGGGGGGTGGGGAGGATATTAAAATAAGTTTTAAGAAGTGAATTTCCCAGCCTCTTGATTTTACTCTAGTTCAAACAGCCCTAACCATCTAGGGTGTAGCTAAGGAGTCCTGGCAGCTGGCTGAGACCCAGTGGACATCACAGGCATGATGGGAATGTGTTGATTCGTGCAACACCTTTTGCACCTCGGATGTGCTAACAGCTATGCTTCTGGGTGGGAATATAGCAGAGAACAGACAGGGAAGGCACAGCCATCAGTTCACAATCCAGGGGTGAAGGCACTGGGCCCCAGGAAGGGCTGGAATATGGGGGTCTGAGGGGACGGAATTGAGCTCTGAATTATCCATTGTGAGCTTTAAATGGGGATTCACCATGGAGAGCCATATGCACCCCACTTCTGTGGCTGATCTGAACAGGTCTGCTATAATTTTAGGTTTGTTTCCCTGTTTCCTGCTAGTCCAGGAAAGACAGGTTTTCCTCCAGCTGAGAAGATTAGCAGTCAGGGAGCTCTTGTGTTTCTTAATTTAGAAAATAGCTCTCTTTAAACATAGTAAATATAGTTGCCTCCTGTAATCTTAGAGCTAGAAGTGAGCTGCGGGTCCAGCTCCTTGCTTCTAAGAAGGCAAAGTTTACAACTAGCTTGCCCCACCTTGGCGATTGTTTTTCTTTTTTCTGAGAATCCTTTCCCCCTTATTCATCATCCTAATTGCCCACACTCTCTTTGTTTGTAATTTAAGTCTGCCTGGGGTAAGAGGGGGTGGGGGCATGGGGCACAACTACCTGGGGTATGGGGAGCCCCTCTTCCTAAAATTAGCTGTTCTCTCTTGTCTTATGGCAGAATCACCTAGTGGTTAAGAGCCTGGGCTTTAGAATTAGATTCAAATCCCACCTCTGCAAGCTTCTGGGGTAGCTCCTTGCATGGTTATATTACAGAGTAGAAATAAGGTTTGTAAAGTACCTGATACATAAGAGGGAATTTTTTTTTTTTTAAAGTGGTTTAAAAGGATCACAAGAGCCCAGCCGTCGTGGCTCAGTGGTTGAGCTTCTACTTACGAACCAGGACGTTATGGTTCGATTCCCAGTCAGGGCATATGTCCCGGTTGCGGGCTCGATCCTCAATGTGGGGCATGCAGAAGCAGCCAGTCAGTGATTCTCATCATTGAAGTTTCTCTGTCTCCTCCCTTCCTCTCTGAAATCAATAAAAAATATTTTGAAAATAAATAAATAAAAAGATCACAAGATCCAGTAAGTGGGATTGCCGGTCCTGGGAGGCCCAAGTTTGCTGGTTGGGGTTCAGAGCCTTTCTACTTCCAGACTATCAGGAGATCCTTCTGTCTTCGGTAAGTGATGCAGACCTTTTGGGAGCCTTAAACCCTCTGGCTTGAGACTAATATCAACCTCTATCCTATGAGGTCAGCAGTCTCTTAACCCGGGCCCAGGATTACTTCCCTCTGAGTCTGGAAGGAGCATCTCCTAGGCCGGTGAGGCCCCAGGCCAGCAGCATCAGCATCACTTGGGAACCTGTGAGGATGCACGTTCTCAGCCCTGCCCTGCCCCACCCCACCCCACCCCAGCATTCTCTCTGTCCCCCAGGTGGCATGGGCACTGATGGTCACAAGTCCTGCAGAACTTCCTATGAGGGTGGGGCCATCAGAGAGGGTGGCTATCAGGCCTTGTCTAAACTTATCCCTCTGGAAGAGAGATGACTTTTATTTTCTGTTAGGAATAAAAATCTAAGCTCTGGGCTGTCCTAGGACTGATGTCATACATACGCTCCTCTATGGGGAGCCCCAAGAGGACCCCTACACCACATCCTTTGCTACCTAAACAATACACTCAAGAATCATTCACTCCTTTGAGCAAAGCTTCTTACCTTTGGCCTTTTCTTAAAATAAAACAACTTGCCGTACCTTCTCGTGTATTAATTTATTACATTTTTCTTTTACCCGAGGGACCCAGAGCTGCAGGACAAAGCTGAGACCTGGGTCTGCTTATGAAGCCAGCCTGGCAGTCTGGCTCAGGGGTGAAGAGAGCCCAGGAGGGGACTGCAGCTTTTTGGAAGGGTTGGGAAGGAGAGAGTATAGAGGTTGCAGGGAGAGGAAGGTTAGGAGGGAGTGGGTAGTGGCTGTTGCTGAGCTCTGCAGGTGGGCTGGGGGAACCTGCCAGCGGCTGGGAAAACTGTCCGGCCAGGGAGCAGGTCTGAGACCTGGTGGGGGCAGGGAGTACAAGGGCCCTATTGTGCTGGGGGAGCTCAGCAGGGGCCCTAGACAGTCTGGAGTCAGCAAAGGGGTGTGTGTGTGTGGGAGGGGCTGGGCAAGAGACCCGTGGTTCCAAGGGGTCAAAGAGCAGCTGGCTGGCTAACAAGGCCCCATCCACCCCTGGCCGTGGGTCAGGCCTCCTGGCTGTGGAGGTAAGTGCCCAGCTAGAGAACTATGGTAACCTCAGCCTCCTTTACGCCTCCAAGCACAGTCTGCATCTGTGGCGGTCCTGTGCTGCCCAAGCCTTTTCATCCTGAAGGCAGCTTGGGGAGGGGTTGCAGAGGGCAGGATCAGCAAGGGTAGGGGATCTAGCACTAGTGCTTTCAGGGAAGGTTCTCAGCTGTGCTTCTTCACAACCCCAGCACAGGCAAGATGGGAGCGTTTCGCTGACTTTACAGATGAGGAAACAGGCTCAGAGAGACTTGGTGCCTGGTAGTAGGTAGAGCAGGATTGAATGGGGATGGACTGCAGGCTTGAAAATACAGTGGGGCCTTGACTTACGAGTGTCCCGACTAACGAGTTTTCGAGATACGAGCCATCTCTCGGCCGATTTTTTGCTTTGAGTTGCGAACTAAAATTCGGGTTACGAGTCAGCTTCAGATACCCCACCGTTAGTTGGTGCAGTGAACGTCACAGTGGACGCCACAACATCAGCCTGGCATCACGTGTCTCACTTGTTCACTTTTGATTTGACATATGAGTAATTTGAGTTACGAGCTCCGTCACGGAACGAATTAAACTTGTAAGTCAAGGCCCCACTGTAGGTGGATTCTGAGTTCCATCCTGGGGCGGACACTGCTGTGGGGGATGGCTGCACCTCGGCTCCAGCTGGAGGCATATCTGACCCTAATCCAGGGCTCCACTCCCCAGGCTGCCTTCACTCCATACCTCCCCTCCCTCATGGCTAGCCCTTGGAAATCTGGAGACCCAACTGGCCCGGGCAGCAGCCCAGCCTCGCAGTGCTGGCTGGAACTGAACTTTGAGAAAATGGGGACATGGCTTCCTGGAGTATTCCTGTTTCAGGTTCCCTAAGCCATCTGATCTTGTCATCTTGCTTTACAGATGAAGCTACAGTGCTGCCCCATGCCAACCCTGTTCCTGTGTCCTAATTGGCGGGTGGTGGAATTGAATCCTCTGCCTTGACTTCTTTGTGGTTTCTGTAAGGCTTGAACGGGGCGGGAGATGTTTTCGGCAGCCCCAGCTCTATCAGTGGATAGAGCGTCAGCCCTCAGACTGAAGGGTCCCAGGTTCAAGGGCACGTACCTTGGTTGCAGGCTTGATCCCAGGTCCTGGCTGGGGCACATGGGGGAGGCAACCAGCTGATACGTCTCTGTCTCTCCCCATCCCTTCCACTCTCTCTAAAAATCAATGGAAAAATATCCTCGGGTGAGGATTAACAAACAAAAAAATAATAATTAAAAATAAATAAAATCTAACTTAGAAAAAAAAAGATTTTTCAGCAACTGAAAGAGTAAAATGCAGAGGGTGTTACACCAGATGCCTCCTCCCTGTCACAGGGGCCCCTGGAGTGAAGTTTGTGGACATAGGAGGCCTCTCAGTGCAAGTAGCAGCCTGATCCTAGAAGGAAGCCTGTCCTAGAGGCAGACCCGAGCCTGTGCCTTAAGGGAACGCCGCCCCCGTAGCTTAGTGGTTGAGCCTCAACCTATGAACCTAGTTGCCTGCAGGGGGCAGTGAGAGAGAACTATTGATTGGCTGCCTCCTGCACGCCCCCTATTGGGGATCGAGATCACAACTGGGGCATGTTCCCTGACCGGCAACTGAACCATGACCTGATTCATGGGTTGACGCTCAACCACTGAGCAACCCGGCCGGGCTCCTATAACATCTTGAAAAGAGGTAGATGCAGAAGCCCCCAGACCAGCCAGAGCTATGGACTAGAGTAGCCTTAACTCCTGGCTCAGCCCGTCCTCAGGGCAAGGACAGGCTTGGAGGAACTGTAACTCCAGGTGGCAGCGGGCCCTGTGGAGCAGACAGGGTGATGTGACACCCCTCTCCCTTGCTCCAACACCAGTTGGGTGGGCACTGGAAGGTTCTGGGAACTACATCCCACCCAATTGCAACTGACTCCTCAGCTCAGCGCAGCCTGTGCCTCAGGCCAATCTCTGCCCATCTCTGCTCCCCTGGTGGCCAGCTTGCTCCCGACCTGACCTGCCAAAGCCTCCGGGTGAGGATGCTGGAGACAGTCCATTTGTGACCCCTGCTGCAGCTTGGGCTCAACTAACTCAGCCTGTCCCTGCTGACGGGCGCAGACATTACCTTGTGACTTCTCCACTTGGAAATGCTTGTCCAAACTCCGAGCTCACAGGGAGGAAGGCAGCACGTATGGCCTACCAGAAGCGATCTCGAGGTAATTCTTTCCTACCCCTTGGGAGAGAAAAGGCTGGGACTTGGAGCCCTTTTAAAGAAAGTCTAGCCTGGCGGGCGCACCAAGAGGTTGTTGGTCAGGGCACATTTCCTGGTTGCAGGCTTGATCCCCAGCAGGGAGCATGCAGGAGGCAGCCAAATGATATTGATGATGTATCTCTCTCATTGATGTTTCTATCTCCCTCTCCCTTCCTCTCTAAAATCAATGGAAACTTTTTTTTTTTCTTTTTAATAAAGGAAGTCTAATATAGGTCTTGGGCTGAAAGTGAGTGGATACAAACTTGGCAGCCCTCCTGGGGAGTGGAGGGTGGAGGCGGGCTTCTAGGTGTCCTCCAGCTAAAGGGTGAAGGGAAAGAATGTGGGGAAATGGGCAGAATTTTTCTCAGGTTATATTTGTGGCCATCATGGGGCAGACTAGTCAGGAAAAGACAGGCCAGCCATAAATTTCCCCAGTAATGTGGATGCCAAAAAAATAGTTCCTTTAGGTTCACTGATTGTCCCAATGTCATACAAACTGGAAGAGGTAGAGCCAAACCTTGAAACTTCTTCCCTCTTTAGCCCAGTCTCTCTGGGATCCTCAGGGCTGAGGACAATGGGGTAGCCACATCAAATCAGAGGGCAGATTTCCTGAGTGCAGAGCTGAGGGTTTGAGTGGCAGGAACCCAGGGAGAGAGTAGAGAGGGTGGGACCCTCCAGGCCAGCCCAGAACTCAGCCAGGCTTGGCTTGGGAAGGGTGATGGTAGGGAAAATCTTAGATGCCCTTTGGGGTTCGCCCCTTTTTTCTAGTTGCCTCGGTAAGGACTGACCATATCTCTCTCATATCCTCCGGCCCTGGCCATCCAATTGCATTCTTCCTGTCTTGTGTTCGCCTTTCCTAAGCTGTGTTGTAGGTGTGACCTGATAGCGGTGTCTAGGGGCAATTGCTCTGCTCCTCGGGCACCTCTGGCTGGAGAGGCCACCAAGCTCAGAACCAGGAAAGAGGAGCCTAATGTGAGAGGAACCCTGGGGACAGGGAGTAACGACACCAAAACATGTATGGCAAAGGGCACCTGAGACTCAGGAGAGAAGTGACTTGCCTGGGGACACGGGACTTGCTTGGGGTTAGCGAATGGCAGAACTGGAATTCCAGCCCCCAGGCCTGGACTGGTCCCACTGCCCCATGCTGGGCTATTTACAGACCAGCTTTAATTCATCAGCCAAAGTGAGCATGAGATGCTTCTACCAGGGTTCGTTGACACTTCAGAATACCGCTTGTGTGTATATAGTGAACCTGGAGGTGTTCAGGCAGGAGGGGGAGCTGTATTGTTCTCTTGGGCAAAGGCAAACACTCTGTGGCAATCCCGATAAAACTGCCCTGAGCAGCAAACATGGACAGTGGGGGGCAGGGGGAAGCAAGAAGGATCAAGAGTAAGGAGCAAGAGACACACCTAATGTCCAAAAGGCCAAGGAAGATGGGGAGCCGGGAGGGGCCATAGCATCATCCCCTTGTATGGAATGTTCACTTTTCAGGACAATGTGGGAACTGCTGCCCCATTTACAAATAGGAATTGGGAACTCAGAGAGAGCTGAGGAGCTCACCGAACAAAACGAGTAAGTGTGAGAGCCAGGGTTCCAGTCTGCTCCTTCCACTGACCTGGTTTGATGGAATCAGCAGATCCATCTGTCCTGCATTTAACAGTCAGTGTCTGACTGTTATCGATTCCACTATAGCAAACGCGATCTTGGCAGAAATTCCCTGGACCAGGCCGTAGAGTTCACCGAGTCCCCAACAGCTGGCCTGACACCTGGCACATACGAATGGCTGTTCCCTGAGCTTTAAAAAGAATGGTGATGAAGTTGTGGCATGGAGGGTCCTGGCCCTTCTGTGGAAGTAGATGAGGGTCTGGGTGCTGCTGAGGGGTCCCTCTGAAAGCCCCACCCCTCCCAACACCCAACATGCCTGCAGACTGTGACTATGTTCCCTTGACAAGGGATCCTGCACCGGATCTTTAAGCAGTGGGGGACTGGGCTGGGATCACCACAGGGAGAATTGCCCACATGTGGCCCAGCTCTTTGTCCTGCGAGTTAAAGATCTAAGACAGATGGTGGCCGCAGATGTGGTCCCAGACAGACAATCAGCAGAATACAATGTGTAACCCCGGCTGGCTGACCAGGAAGTCTCCTCCTCGACAGAGACCTGACCAGGGTGTCAGAGTCAGAGGAGCAAACCTTAGCCCCTGCTAGTGAAACACACTTTCATGCTCCTCAGCCCTTGAGTGGCAGTTTCTCTGCCTGGGATGTGGCAAAAATTGTGTCTGTTTTCCCCACTAAACAAAATTCTTCTGGGCTGCTACCTGGTTTACTCATCTTTGCTTCCCTAGCAGCTAGCACAGGGCTAGCAAACGGGTGGTTGTTGAGTTTTCCCCGGGGAAATGAAGAAAGGAGAGGGCATTTGTGTGCCGGGCACCCTGGACTGGTGCTGGCAAATCGTGGACTTTCTGGACTCCCATCATTCAGTGGTGATGTCTGGTAGTTGACTTCTGCCCTGCTGTTGGAAGGAATGCCAAAACCTACTCAGGCTGGTGGGGCAGGGCCATCCAACCCTGTGCCAGAACCTTGGGAGCCCTGCCCGAGCTCCCCTTCTGAGGAAAGGGGGGATTTAGTGAGGGCTGTGGCCAGCACTTCCAGCGATAAGTGAGCTCATAGAAGCCTGCAAGTTGACTTTGGGAAGACATCCTGTTTTTTGGCTGCTCAAGACAGGGAAAAAGTCAGCAGCTTAGCTAAAGCTGGCAAATCTTCAGACCCTTTGTAGATAACAGGAGAAATGTGCAAAAGGGGGCCGAGAGGAGCCTCTCTGAGACAGCCCCAGCATGGCCAGTGGCCTGCAGAGCCCTGAGGTCCCAACACACCACATGGAGAAGGTCTGTTCCAAAGTGCTTCCGTGAAGCATCCGTCACCAGCAGGGACGCGGCCCAGCTGGCTGTGGAGTGCCACCAGCTTCTTTGGCCTGGTTGCTAACCATATTTTAGGGCAAAAGTGCAGATAGTGGGAACCTTTCCAGGGTATTTCAGTGGGTGCTCTCTCTGGGGCCCTGCATCCTCTGTACTTGCCAAGAATCTCAGTTCAGCCCTGACTGGTTTGGCTCAGTGGATAGAGCGTCGGCCTGCGGACTGAGGGGTCCCGGGTTTGATTCCGGTCAAGGGCATGTACCTTGGTTGCGGCCACATCCCCAGTGGGAGGTGTGCGGGAGGCGGCTGATCGATGTTTCTCTTTCATCGATGTTTCTAACTCTCTATCCCTCTCCCTTCCTCTCTGTAAAAAAATCAATAATATATATATATTTTTTTAAAAAAAGAATCTCAGTTCAGCAAAGAAGGGAAGAGCTAAGTGAGCATCTCTGGTCCCACACCCTGGCTGCAGACATGGGGAAAGATTTACCAAAGGCAATAGTAGAAAGAAAAAAAAAAAGAGGGGGGGAATTTTTTTTAATTTGTTATTTCCAAAAATAGCACCGAGGTGGACTACACAGGAAACAATAAAACTTATATTAGTTCCATCGTGTTTTTATTTGATTACCCGTGGTGGGAGAACATGAATCTTCTCTGCATTTAGGGCCTCTAAATGTCTATGGCTCTGCGAGATCCCTGGTGACCTGTTGCATAATACGGAATGGTTGTGGATTGTCTTCCCTTTTATGAAATTTCCATTTGGTCCTTAGCGACCAGCCAGCCATCCCCTTGCTGGTGAGAGTGATGTCTGTCTTCCGGGGCATCGCTCCATGTAATAGCACTACACCCCTCCGTGCCAGGCACGCTGGCAGGGGTTACACAAACGCGGCAACACGACGTGCAAAAGTTTGCGCTCCAGCCACGGTAAGGGGGCCTTGCCTCCCCCTCCCCCAACCTTCTACCCGGTGGCCGAGCTCTGAGCTCCACCCCTTCCCACCAGACCGGAGGAGGGGTCCTGCGGGGCTGGAAGGTAGCGGCTGCTCGGCTGCCGAAGACTTCGGCGGAGAGAGGCGGGACAGAGGGGCCGGAGGCCCGGGTGTGGCCGCCTGGGGCAGCCGCGCGCCCCCGCCCCCGCCCCCGCCCCCGACCTCGACCTCGCAGTCCCCGTCCCGCCACGAAGGTTGCGGAAAGTTTTGCTTCCCCCGCCCGCGCCAGCCGGGAGTCGTGACGCAGCGTCTGGGGCTTCCAGCCCGGGCCCGAGAGCAGCGGGAAGGCGAGGCGGACAGAGAGGGAATGGGGCAACGAGAGAGCGCG